>NW_027508819.1:2012500-2237500 GCF_051911475.1 Siphateles boraxobius | reverse complement strand
CCAGCCGAACAAAACGACTCCAGCCCGGCCGGCCCGGGGAATCATTAGCGGGCGCGTTTGTTTAACTAATTAGCAAGCTGGGCAGCCAGGGGGAGACGTGTAGGACAAGCCATTTACTCAGGGGAAGATCTAGAGTTCAAAGTACAGGAGGGGGACACGGCCTGTGTGATGCACTGAAGTTCAAGAACAGAGCAAACAGCACACGGGCAACGCGTTCATCATGGAGGCGAAGAAGAAGAAGAAGAAGAGGAGGGGTCCCGCGTTAAATATGGGAAAGTTTGGGGAACGGGTCGATGGGTCAAGAAAAGTCAACAAGAGAGCAGTGTTAATGACAGACGGAATTTAATATCAAAAATACATAAATCTTCAACCGAGGTCAGCAGCACAATGCACACAATGGGTCCGAGTGTTCAAGTCAACACTGATTTGTTGTTAGAGAAAGAATAGATTGATCAGAGCTGTTAACATTTAACACACACACACACACACACACACACACACACACACACACACACACACACACACACACAAAAAAAAAAAAGCTTGCGCTATTATTTATAAGGTTGTTGGAGAAAAAAACACATTCTAAAAAAAATGCTGGGTTGTTTTAACCCAATTTTGGGTCAAATATAGACCAACCCAAACGTGTGGTTAAAAAATTTTTAATTTAAAATGTAACCCTTTCACTTTTTGAGCACCAAGGGTTTTATTCAGTAGCCTACGATGTGACCGCAGCAGATGACGTCAGTTTAACCGGCTACCGGACTACAGGTGGTTCGAAAATTCGTACGAATGACCTATCCCTGACCCCACTCCTAAATCTACCCCTTCACTGGGGTTTAGACAAATCGTACGAATTCGTAGCCTACTCACTCACTTGTAGAAATTGGTCGTGAGATAGCGTTAGATTTCTCACCTGCGCGTGATGTTGGGCTCGGCTAGAGTTATTCTGTGCTGGGACAAACTTCTCTGACCACACAGTGAGGTTAAAGCACAATCACTGATGGAAACTCTGTGTGACCTTGCCCCCCCGCCCCCCTTCTAACCCTTGTTAGTCCCCAGAAACGCCACATTCCATAACTCTTCATAAAAACCATTATTAGGGAAATCCGTTCTTTTTGACAATTTAATAGTGCAAACCAATCATGTTGGTGACACAGGCATTTATCTGGCATCAGAGACAAAGAGCTTCAGGCCTGTTCGCCATGCCGTCGGGAGTCTGCGCTATTTTCAGAACTCATCCTCAATGCACGCATTGTAGCTGCATAATCGTTATGTTTAGGAAACCAATCATAAGTATAGGAGAGGTTTATTTTTTATTTGTAATTCTCAGATTGCAGCGCAGGCCAAGTAAACATACCAGTCACGTCTTGGTTTTTATTATTTTAAGGTCAGGAACAAAAGCAAAAGTAGCCCAGTTTTAATGCACTTGTCAGCTCATTAAAAAGGGCGAGGTTTTGTTCTTCACGCATTGGTTGTGATTTTTTTTTTTACTGAATCAATTTAGCAGATTCAAGGCAATTTTGCAACATTCTCCAGTGGGACTAACGAGACAGAAAAAAATGTTTCCTCGGAGGATTCACCTTTAGGAGCGCCTCAATAAAAGAGACACGAGCTCCAAGCATAAGCCTATAATTTTTAATATATATGCAATAAATGTTCAATTTGTTTTTTGCAATGACGGGAAATAATTTCGTCATATTTTAAAGCCATTATTACATCCGTACTCCCACTCGAGCTCCTTATGTTTGATTAAGTCATGGCGAGATTGTAGCTGATAGTTAATAACGATACTGTTATGGTCCTCTTGACATTAAATCCTCCACGGGGCAGTTATAAAAGTGCTCTTTGTGTGCAGACCTCGGCCTCGGATTATTTGCCTCAACCTGTCAATAACTCATTTTTAATTTGATGTCTCTATTTAGCTTGGAAAACGCCTCATAAAATACGACATTCATCCAAAACAGTGAACACATTAGGTTAAACGGTTCATATTCGCATGGAGAATCATTACCAATATCTGAATAATTAACACACACGGCTTGCTAGATCTCTTGTGAAACTGGCATCTTTGTCATGTTTTAATTTCTGCTGTTTTGTGCAATAATTCCAGACAGTCCACAGTTTTAGGGGACTTGTTTTCATATGCAGGGCTTATTTCAGCATGACATTGTAATGATTTGCCACTGGAGCCAGGTGTTATCTGTTTATTTGTGTGCTGTTATTTATATGTGCTTTAGTTTACCTTCTGAATTTATTGTTAAAGTCCGATAATTGCCATTGTAGCCTATTAGCGTGTATCTCAGTGAGATATCCATGACAAAAACGTGCGAAATTTAATTTCACTTGATTAAAGTGTATGATGTCACAACACACATATTTATGTAGGAGGACAAGGATTAGCCTGTAAGGAAAACGAAACGCAAAAAACGAGAGAATGTCTGTAGCCTATATGCAACACGATGTCGTCGCATCTATAGCTCGAGTTCATGCTTTTATTTGGCTCTTTAAAGTAAACGTGCCACCACGCAAAATGCGAGCATATTAAAATTGGTTAAATTGGTTGGGTGTGTATATTTCGTATTATATTCATACAAAAGGGTGTATCGGATGTAAATAGCACGCGAATTTAAAGCATGAACTCGTGTTATAGATATGCAATACGGCAAAAAAAAATGTAACTTCTAATTCATTTTGTTGAATGAAAAAACTTTTATCATTTATAAATATTGTTTTGGAAATTATAACATTATTTGTCCTATTCCACACCCATTTGAGCTTAACTTTAAAGACAATAGATCAGGTCATCCTGAAATATGCGAAACGCCTCGGCGATTTGCGGCGACCGTCATGATCCCTTCGACTCAACTGAACAGGTCAAATCAGAATAAAGAATACTCCTCCAGTGTGTCTATTTACTCGTATTTCAATTCAAATGGACAAAGATCAAGGAAGATCTTCCCTCATAATTTAATGTAAAAAAGAAAAAAAGAGCCTGTATTAGCCGTGCAGAAACTATGAATGTTTTCAGAAGTTTAAAAACGCCTGAATTACCTTTATAAATTCCAAAACACAGCCGATTGTTTTGTTTAAATTGTAATTAATTTGTATTACGAATGAGAATAAAGTAGGCCTATTTAAAGACATTCCAATATTCCAACTAATACATTTTAATCTCGCGCGCTCATATTTGTGGTAGTTATGCAATGTTTCTTTTGATCAATAATATCTTTTAGACGTCGATTTTCTGCTTCCCTTTTTTCTTTTGTCCTTTCTCCTCGCTTGTCCAGAATCGGGTTTGTTTGGCTCTATTTCTGATGCTGTTTGTTTAATTCCTTTATTTGGTGTTCGATACACAGCTGCGGAGAGAATACAGTCCTCTTTCCCGATAACAAGCGCATTACTTTGACGAGACTCTTTGATTTCTCGGGCTTTACACAGTCTTTGACTCGGAGCTGTCAGTCCGGCTCTTTTGTTCAGCTCGAGTTTCTATGCAGCCCATCGTCCGGTGTGATGGATCCATTTCGAAACAGGGAAAGGTTAAGGGTGGAAAAGTGAAAGGGTTTCCCTGGTAATTTCTTCGGTTTTACGGAAATGCTTTATTTGGTCGCTGTTCTCTTTTTTTTTCAGAGGCAAAGCTGCGAAATTTGATGCATGCACTTATTAAAACCGCGTGGACTTGAGATAAACTGGAAATATATGGTCCAAGTTCAAATGTTCTCAAAATGGGTCTCTTAAAGAAATCTATATTAATTTAAAACGATACAATATTGTCTAGTTGAAAAACAGCTTTTCTAAAAACGCGTTCACGTGTTGCGCTGCGGAATAAAACCGAAATGTTCTGCGGAATACATTCAAAGGCAAAGTAAGCATCACACTATAGTCTGACTGATTTGTTTATGCATTTGTAATTCTTGTTCTGTTATTCCATTTTGCGCCACTCACCGCAAGATATCTATAGAAAAACTGTCTTTATGAAAATGAGCTGCCGTTAAAGACTGCGATTCCTCTGAGAATAAGCGCTGTTTGCAGATGCTCCGACACGTAGGATGATCTCAGAGGACAAAACACTGCAAAACCCACTAACATTCAGCATTGCACAAAATATCCTACGGATTGCACTTCACATAAAAGAGAATTTAAGAAGCTGAGAGCTGAAAAAGGTATAAAGCTAAACCGTTACTCACAGTGCCGTTATGCGCTTTCCGTTTGGGATCCTGTCATATCCTAACAGTAGAGTTTGTCTTGTCTTTTTCTGGGAGATTCACTTTAACAAGTGGAAAGTTTGTGTCCTTCTGCGCCATTTTATACATGATGAGCCGTCAGTAATGGGATTATTAAACAAAAACGGTTTCAGGCGCTGGCGTTAACCTTTTTTAATGCCTAATTAGGTTTTGCAAAGAAATAATTAGATTTTGCATCGCTTACATTGCCTATATTTTCAACTGACGTAGAAACATTTTCATCATTATTCGACCCTCTTGTCGATCAGCTTAACAATATACATTTAGCGTGACTGTATACAAGATGATTTAAAAATATGCTGTGATCAAATATTGTACATAAATTAATTATGTTGCACGTTTGCCCGCATCTCTGCCGCGCTGTAATGAAGAGAGCGCCCTCTGTGTGTCACAAACACTCATCGCACATTTCTACTCATTCTTATCCTCAACAGTGAAAGGTACACAGAAATAAACATAGCCTATAGCTGACAACACAATTGCTTGTGGACAGTTTACCTGCTTTTTATTTAAAATTCATTGACTGGTCATGATAAACTTTAGTTAGGAATAAAGGCATGTTTGCATTAGTTCAGGGCCGGCTCCCGTTAACTGATCAACAGGACACACAAACCAGCTATGACCTTCTCAACAGTTTCACATTCAACCCGTGAAATGTTCATTAAAGTCTAAGTGGAGCCGTCAGATCCTAAGATGATGAAGACTTTTATTTCCATCCGAGAACATTGCGTTTTTGTGTGTGTGTCAAACTACTATGGTTCCTCCAGAAATCCTCCTCAGCTGAAGCTGTTGTGTGTTTATTATCTTCATGCATTCGTATCATAATAAGCACAGAAGCAAACAGGGCGTATCGAAAACTGAAAAGACGACGAGAAGGAAAGGAAGAGAGACAGCAATAAATATAATTTATTCTCCGTTATTTCTATGTTTTTGTTTGTACACATATCTAGGATGACTGCAGTTTTACATGATAAAAACAAGGTTTTCGCTTGACTGCGGTGTTATGGTAGGCTATGAAGAATTGCGCATGACTGTGTGTCACATACGGGTTTGTGTCGTTTAACTGAAAAAAGTATCGCCATTTTGAATTGTAAAGGGCAATGATATTGTTGAAACTAATTTGTCTTAATGAGGTGGTCGGCTACTTTCTTTTATTATTAGCCTACATCTTTCTCAAACTTACGCGCGCGTCATGTAAAACGATAGGCTAAATAGCTCAGAGTCAGACTAATACATGACGGCCAATGTAGGCTAAAATAATTTACTGTAGCTCTATTATATAGGCTAGTCATTATAGGCTACTTACACACACACACCCCATACACAAATGTAATATATGGCCATATGTGTAGGCTACTTATATTTTAAATAGCATGACATATATCTATATTTGACTTATCTGAGAACACAATATATGCCTACAACATATATGAACATTTATGTGTCCAAACATGTGAAGAAAATATTTGAGTTCATCCATATATGATATATCTGCATATATTACAGTATAGTATTGGTTTCTCGCATATATGGACAACATTAAGTATACATATGTGAAATACATATTTGTTTCCCACATATTTAATAAATGTATGTAAACATACATGCATGTGATACTGATGCATTGAAATAAGTACATATATGCATATATACAATGCGTCTTACATATATTTAACATTTATGTGCATATACGGGAAAATATATGGCACTTACATGAAAACGACGATTTTTGCTATATTTTGAAATATATGTTTCATATATGTCTATGTGCTTTATATATATGAATTTTGCATATATTCTCATATAGGCAGCAGACATACATGGGCACTGACATTATATATGTAATTTACATATATTGACATATATTACATTTCTGTATGACACACACACACACACACACACACACACACACACACACACACACACACACACACACACACACACACACACACACACACACACACACACACACACACACACACACACACACACACACGCACACACACACACACGACTTATTCTAGAATTGGGGGTACATTTCGAGTCTCCCAGATAAACTTTTATTTAAAAAAACTTTTTTGAATCAGATTTGAATAATAACACAAATTATATTACACTATCACTAAAAATAATGCTTTATGTATATTTAGGATTTTTTTTAATGCGAAATATTAACTAAATGACTCCCACTCCACCTATTATTGACTGTCTCTGCCTCCTGATTCATACATTCAACTTGAATTATCATGAAACCATTAAGTCTAATTTTCCAAATATTTTTTGTGTTTACTCTATTAAGTTATAAACAATTGCATAAAATATATATATTTTTTCTGTATTATTTGTAATTTAATTAAAAAAAAAAAAAATAGATTCTTTGTCTGTCCCTACGTTCTGGTCAACTCTGTTACCTCTGTTATAAAACACAAAAAAACCTCCAAAGCATCTGTAGAAACAGCATGTGACTTGCACCATGTGATGTCACTTCCTCTGGAATTTTCAAAATATGATAATATGGTGAAAACTCATAAAATTCTGTTTTTAGACATGCCATGTGGTATCTGGTTTGACTAAAGCACAAAATGGTGGAAAATGTCAACTCTGTTATCGTCAACCCAATTTGTCTATAACAAAGTTGACCATTTTTTCTGTTAGTACATGGATGTTCAGTATTAATATTTTAAATCTTACAAGTTTAAGATCAGCAAATAATGAAATGTTGAATTTAAAGTGCATTCTATGAAAATAAAAAAGTTTAACAGAAATAAAATCCTATTTTTTGTTTTCTTTCTCTACTTGAAATGTACCCGCAATTCTGGAATGAGTCACACACACTGAAATTTGTATTTATTATGTATTTAAGTAACACAATTTCAGTGGAACGGTTCGTGAAAACAGCCTAAAATAAACCAATCAGTGTGAATATTTTATTGTTTTTCCACAAACCTAATAAAATAAATAAAGATTTCCCTTTCTTTGATGATCAATAAAATTTATGGCCTAACAAAATAAATCTGAGCGAGCCGTTTTATAGTGTCTTTTGCTTTTCCCTTTTTCCCTCTGTTGTCATCTTCCTTCAGAGGAGCTTCAGCTGCACTAGTTTCTGCAGTAGTTGAGCTGAATGTTGGAGCATAAAGTTGAGCTTGTCCTGTAAAGATAGAGGGAGGACACGCTCTTTAAATGGACATTATGAAAGTGCTTTTCTTATTAATAGCTCTACCTGCGTCTTCAAAAAGTGCAGTAATGCGTAAGTCCAACGCATTCTCATCCCAAGGCGTCATCTAACTGACGCTGTTGACCATGCTTCAACATCCGACGCACAAGGCACCCTTTAGCGTCAATATGAGACGCTAACCCTACCCCAGACCTAAACCTACCCATTACGGAAGCGTCATGTAACTGACGCTAAAGGCGTTAGATGACTCGCAAGGATAAGCGTCATCTACCTGACTCTAAAGGGTGCCATGCGCTTCGGATTTGGAAGCATGGTCAAAAGTGTGAATAACAGTTTTTCTTGCCATCATCACGTCTTCATATGTTGAATAAAATATTAAACTCCTATTTTTTAAAGATGAAAATCATAGCTGTTGTCACATTATCATAATTAAATCTGTTAATTTTTTAAGGGGTGAATTGTACATAATCTAATTTGGTTTAAGCTCATGTTGTAATTTTTGCTCTTCTAACATGAAAAACTGGCAATTCATTAATAATCCTCCCATTTCTCTAATTGACACTGTTCAAACAGAATATGGCTTGATTGTTTTGTGCTGTAAAGTATGAATCTAAATTGCATGATTCCACATGAGAACCACTGTAATAAAATACAGTATTGTCGATTTACCTCATATTGTATGTTGTGTTTACAGAGAGTGTGTGAGAGTTAGAAGAGAGAGGAGGAACCGATGACTTACAGAGCTCAGAGAAACATCACGGCAGACACTGTCAGATCAGAGTAAATAACCCACTCTCCAAAGCTCAAACACATACTGTTAGAACATTTTTATTCGTGAAACCGGTCAGTCTGAAAGCTGTAGTAAACTGTAAATGGTTTTATACATCAGTGCAAGTTCCTATAGTAAAGTCATGGGTTTGATTCCCAGGGAATGCATGAACTCGTAAAATGTATACAATGCAATGAAATGTAAGTTGCTTAGGATAAAAGCATCTGCAGAATGCATAAATGTAATGTAATGCTGAATACATATAGGCTTTATATATCTCATGTCAATTTGGTTGTAATGTCAGAGCATTTGTAATGTGAGGCGAGTAATACTCATCATTCTGCAGCTCCAGGGGGATTTAACATGTTTCTCGGGTTGTCTGCCTAGAAAATATTAGGAAAGTCTGCTACACCCTTTATAGAAATATTCCCTTAAAATTAACATATTCATATATTTATTTTGTTTTTAAGTTACAGAGCTTAAAGATATACTGCATAGCATACAGAGTTCTGATTGCAGAGCCTTACAGTGATGTCACACTTATAATAATGCACATTTTGTGTAATAACAATACAGATATATTAATACTAGTCATTTCTGACCTTGTGGAGACATTGTTTAGTCCCAATCAGGAAAACAGCTTATAAATCATTTTAGAAATCGTGTTTTTTTGAAAATGTAAATCTACTGAAAATTTTGTGTGATGGGTAGGTTTAGGGGTCGGGTTAGTGTGTGTGTGTGTGTGTGTGTGTGTGTATGATGGGTAGGTTTAGGGGTCGGGTTAGTGTGTGTGTGTGTGTGTGTGTGTGTGTGTGTGTATGATGGGTAGGTTTAGGGGTCGGGTTAGTGTGTGTGTGTGTGTGTGTGTGTGTGTGTGTGTGTGTGTGTGTGTGTGTGTGTGTGTGTGTGTGTGTGTGTGTGTGTGTGTGAGTGTGTGTGTGAGTGTGTGTGTGTGTGATGGGTAGGTTTAGGGGTCGGGTTAGTGTGTGTGTGTGTGTGTGTGTGTGTGTGTGTGTGTGTGTATGATGGGTAGGTTTAGGGGTCGGGTTAGTGTGTGTGTGTGTGTGTGTGTGTGTGTGTGTGTGTGTGTGTGTGTGAGTGTGTGTATGATGGGTAGGTTTAGGGGTCGGGTTAGTGTGTGTGTGTGTGTGTGTGTGTGTGTGTGTGTGTGTGTGTGTGTGTGTGTGTGTGTGTGTGTGTGTGTGTGTGTGTGTGTGTATGATGGGTAGGTTTAGGGGTCGGGTTAGTGTGTGTGTGTGTGTGTGTGTGTGTGTGTGTGTGTGTGTGTGTGTGTGTGTGTGTGTGTGTGTGTGTGTGTGTGTGTGTGTGTGTGTGTGATGGGTAGGTTTAGGGGTCGGTTTGTGTATTTATAAATAATATTAAACTAAAATGTTTTGTAAGACAATATTCCAACATTTTTTAAATGTTACTGTGTATTTCATAACATTCAAAAAACATTAAAAAGTAACATTTCAATAATGTTTCCAGATTGATCAAATGAAATGTTCCCTTAATGTTCTCATAAGCAAAACACTTTTTAAAAAAACTTGACATTTTGAATGTTTAGAGAACATTGAGAAATATTTTTTTATAACCTAATGGGAACGTTAGCAAAACATTCTTAGTGAACCCAAGTCCTCTTGCATAGTAAGTGAGAATTACACCAGTATCTGTCAGCAGAAGTCCACTGGATGATTCAGAATGAGATATAAAACTCAAATTTACAGGGATATCTGTGTGAAGGTAACAGAGAAAAAGCAGACACTGTTCATTTACATACAAAGGGCTGTTTATAGGGAAGTTAATCGGTGTATGAGCAGTGGCGATTGAGTGTTGCTGATGATGTGGATATAAACATAGGATAGAATCTAGATCGGCACAAAATGTCTTTCATTTCAGGACTTTATTGAAGTTTATTGTTGATTCGTTTTGACTGTAAATTTAAAGAAGTGACCCAAAACAAAAAAAGAAAATAATTGTGAGAATACACAAACCAGGAGGCATAAATATCCTTACACATTAAACAGAGGAAAGGAAACCCTTAACCCTGAATTTGATAGTTTTGTTGGTTGTTTCTGAAAAAAAACACTGGAAGGTCTAGGAAACAGGTCAGATCTTCATGATGATGGATTTCACCAGTTCCAGGTCTACCAAATATCTCCAATAATAGCATAATGAGAGTCATATTCTCCCCCAAAATTGGATCCCCTTGTTATATGGATTTCTACGGCCGATAGAAATTCACACTGCCGTCCATTCTCCTCTGAATCTCCTGTGTCATCCTCTGTTAATGGTCTTCATCTTTCCCATCTGAGATCATGTGACAGTAAACCCAGACAGGAGCGCCACCTGCTGGAGAGATGGAGTAGGTCCCACTGATCTGCTTTTAAAGGTCAGAACAGTCAGCCATGTCTTCTTCTTCTTCTTCTTCTTCTTCATGACTGTACCTGCTCAGCAGAACAACAGAGAGAAGAAACACCAAAAACAGTATCATCTACACGAGAAAGAGAGAGAAGGAGATGAACATCACAATGTAAACCCTCTCTAGAGTTGTTGATAAACGTACTACCAGCTTCTCAGTTTCTCCTCAGTAATAATTAGGTCACTAATTCAAGAACACTTCCCATAACCCCTGATGTAAACATTACATCGTAAGAACAATGGTATCTACGCTAATATTAGTCTATTAGTCGCCTAGATAATACCACAACACATGATGTAGTCAGCCGGATCCGGGCCGTATCCAGATCAGATGGAGGACCTGCTCCTAGACACGACCACAACGCATGATGTAGTCAGCCGGATCCGGCCGTATCCAGATCACATGGAGGACCTGCTCCTAGACACGACCACAACGCATGATGTAGTCAGCCGGATCCGGCCGTATCCAGATCACATGGAGGACCTGCTCCTAGACACGACCACAACGCATGATGTAGTCAGCCGGATCCGGCCGTATCCAGATCACATGGAGGACCTGCTCCTAGACACGACCACAGCGCATGATGTTGTCAGCCGGATCCGGGCCGTATCCAGATCAGAGGGAGGACAGGTTCCTAGACACGACCACAACGCATGATGTAGTCAGCCGGATCCGGGCCGTATCCAGATCACATGGAGGACCTGCTCCTAGACACGACCACAACGCATGATGTAGTCAGCCGAGTCTGGGCCGTATCCAGATCAGATGGAGGACCTGCTCCTAGACGCGACCACAGCGCATGATGTAGTCAGCCGAGTCTGGGCCGTATCCAGATCAGATGGAGGACCTGCTCCTAGACACGACCACAATGCATGATGTAGTCACCCGGATCAGGGCCGTATCCAGATCACATGGAGGACCTGCTCCTAGACACGACCACAACGCATGATGTAGTCAGCCGAGTCTGGGCCGTATCCAGATCAGATGGAGGACCTGCTCCTAGACGCGACCACAGCGCATGATGTAGTCAGCCGGATCCGGGCCGTATCCAGATCAGATGGAGGACCTGCTCCTAGACGCGACCACAGCGCATGATGTAGTCAGCCGGACCGGGCCGTATACAGATCAGATGGAGGACCTTCTCCTAGACGCGACCACAGCGCATGATGTAGTCAGCCGGATCCGGGCCGTATCCAGATCAGATGGAGGACCTGCTCCTAGACACGACCACAACGCATGATGTAGTCAGCCGGATCCGGGCCGTATCCAGATCAGATGGAGGACCTGCTCCTAGACACGACCAAAGCGCATGATGTAGTCAGCCGGATCCAGGCCGTATCCAGATCAGCTGTGGATGAGCTTCTGCAGCTGCGCTACCACCTGTCTGACCCTCCGTCGGCGCTACATTGCTGTTTGGATAATACATTGCTGTAATGCCCGTCGGAGGTATATCCATCGTGGATCCCGACGGAGTTTCTGCATTGATGACTCTAAACCAATACAATCCATCTGGTTTACTACTCGTCATCCAACAAAGAACTCCACACGAAAAGTTGACCATAGCGTCATGGCTAACTTAGCCAGGTCGGCTAATGCTAATATCCAGCATGATCACAACAACGTCAGCTTCGGACTTTTCAATACCCGCTCTATAAACGAACTTTCTTACATTTATTTGTTCACTTTCTCCTAATGTTATACTGTTGGGTGATTTTAATACACATATGGACAATGCCACTAATGCATCTACAAGGGAATTTTCATTGTGTCTTGACAGTTTTGGATTGGAGCAATATTGTCACGGTGCGTGGTGTGGAATAAATCCGTGGATTCAAGTCCACGGTAAGAAGTATTTAATGAAGACAAAAACATAAAATAAACAAAAGAAAACTACAACGTACAAACTTAATCCAGAACAAACAAGGCAGGGCAGGAACAGAACTCAACACGACGAATACACGTAACAAATACAACGGTCCTATCAGGTCCTATCAGAGTATGATCTATTTAATGCGGGTTGGCTGTATCCGGAGATACGTCACGTCTTTGCTCCGCCCCACGTGCGTCATTCACTCGAGTCTTAGGTATGTGTTGATAGCTACTGGTTTAAATCAGGTGTTTAGAACACTACTGATGTGTTGTCATCCCTTCAAATTGTAGCTGTTCATCAGCACTTTTCCGACGGTGCACGTTATCAGTTCGGAGTGAGTGTCAGTTCACCCTTCGGGTATGTTCTGTCTCTGTATTGAGTACTGGGATGCGGTAATAGTGGGCGCTATGTTACTATTAATGTGTTGCTTCCTGTACCCCAGTTAATCGGCGGTCTTGATGATTGCTGTAAACAGTAGCCAGAGGGAATTATAGGTGAGGAATATTCTCTTGTGGTAAGTGTTATGTAAGATGGATGGAAATTGTCGTAAAAGAGCATTAGTAACATCTCGCTTCCTTTAAGGCGTGGGTCTCCTCTCTCATCCTCCGGACCGTTCTTCGCTCTCGTCTTCAGCACGAGCTTCCTCCTGTTTTTTTGCAGTGAATTGCGCTTAGTATTACCTGAGTGCATTTGAGAACCACGTGTTTACGCTGCAATCGCGCCGTGGGCCAGCAGCAGGATTTATTTCGTCTACTTCCTTTCCTTCTAGAGTAATCACAAAGTTATAACCTGACTGTTATTTGGATGAGAGCCAGTAAGTGGGTGTGTGTGCTGCATTAGCTCGATTTTTCTGTACATCTTTTCTTTAAGTCTATCGTGTAGATATGGTTTAGATTTTGCTGTTATCCAAGGGTGTGTGGCGTAATCGACCTTGATGATTGTATATTTTTATTTTCTCTTGTTTGTGATATTTTCTGTGTTTTTATTTTTGGGGGGGTTGTACTAAACTCAGTGTATTTGTTTTCTCAGGAACTGAGGTGGCCAGGCGGAAGGACCTTCTCGTGCATGGTGATAGTGGTGTTGCAGTGGGTGACACTTTTTTAAGTGCCTGTGTGTGTGATCTAGTAGATCACAAGATTTTTGGTGCTCCTCCTACCCTCGTCGGTAGAGGACTGCTGATGTGGCCATTATATATTGCCCGCTGTGATTACTTCTCTTATTTAATTGTTATTAAACTGTACATCTAGCGCTGTGCGCTCTTTTAACAATTTACTATTTTTAAAGGATATTTTTGTACGTCAATAAAGACCATTTATATATTTTTGTGTACTCGTGTCTCTGACCTTCCTGGCACACACGTACCTGTGTGACCGATATCAATTGCTTGGTTAGTTAGATTAGGAACGCCTCTTGCGTTGTGCGTCATGAAGCACGTATGGAATCAGCACATTGGCCACATTGGTAGGAACCTTAGGGACATAACCTGGCCTGGGGTGGAGAAAAGCCTTCACCATCCCAGGTGAAAACTCCAAACACGAAGGAGCAACCGAGAGAGCCTGAATATCTCCGATTCTCTTAAGAGAAGAAATGGCAGGGAGAAAAATAGTCTTCAAAGTAATAAACTTATCAGCAACTTCTTCAATAGGCTCAATGGGAGCTAGGGAAAGACCTTCTAGGGCTAAGTCCCATGCTGGCACCCTCGTGCGGACTACAGGCCTCAGCCTCAAAGTACCACGAAGAAAGCGAGTTATAAATGGGTGTCTTCCCAGAGAGACTCCACTGAAAGGGACATGGTAAGCAGCAAGTGCCGCCACATACACCTTTAGTGTGGAGGGGGATAGCCCTGAGGAGAAACGCTCCTGCAGGAACTCCAGCACTGCACCCACTGGGCAGTTAACTGGGTCCAACAGGTGTTCTCCACACCAAGAAGTGAAGAGCCTCCACTTCAAGGCATATAACCTCCTCGTGGAAGGAGCTCTGGAATGAAGGATGGTCTCAACAACCTCGGTTGAGAGACCAGCCCCTACGAGCTGGGCCCCCTCAGAGGCCAAGCCCATAGCTTCCACAACTCTGGGCGGGGGTGAAGTATCAACCCGCTCGCCTGAGAGAGAAGGTCCCTCCTGATCGGAATCTCCAGAGAAGAGCCGTCTAGAAGAGACTATAGGTCCGTGAACCATACTCGGGCCGGCCAAAACGGGGCTACCAATAATAGACTGACCCCGTCCCGGCGAACCCTCTCCAGAACTCCTGGGAGCAGAGCAATCGGGGAAAAGGCGTACAGGCGTGACCTCGGCCACGCCTGCACCATAGCGTCCAACCCCAGCGGGGCTGGATGACTGAGAGAAAACCACAGTGGACAGTGTGATGTCTCCCTGGACGCAAATAGGTCTACCTCAGCACGACCATACTGCATCCAAAGGAGCTCCACCACCTCGGGGTGGAGTCTCCATTCCCCGGGCCTCGGCCCCTGCCTCGACAGGATGTCTGCTCCCCGATTTAAATACCCCAGGAGATAAATCGCCCTCAATGAGAGAAGCTTCCCCTGGGACCATAGAAGGATCCGGCGAGCCAGATTGTATAACGGGCGAGAGCGCAGACCCCCCTGATGGTTTATGTAAGAGAGCACCGATGTGTTGTCGGACCGGACAAGAACATGATGACCTCTCAGGTCTTGCAGGAAGTGCTTCAGAGCCTGAAACACTGCCAACATCTCTAGACAATTTATATGCCAAAATCGATGATGGTCCTGCCACAGACCCTGCCACAGTCCCTGGGACAGAAACCAAGGATCCCTCCACATGACCAGAGCACGGAGACAACTCCGTGTAACTTTGATCACGCGGAGGGGGTTCCCCTCGGGGAGAACCCCTTGGTCCTGAGCCACCACTGTAATGGTCTCATGTACAGCAGGCCGCAGGGTATAACACTGGACGCTGCTGCCATCAGACCCAACAGTCTCTGGAACTGCTTTACAGTGAGCAACTGGCCTAGCTTTACTCTTTTTACAGCTGAGAGAATCGAAGCGATGCGGGCAGGCGACAGGCGAGCCCGCATTGCCACAGAATCCCATAGTACCCCCAGAAAAGTTGTTATCTGTGATGGAGATAGAACACTCTTTTTGGCATTCAGCCTCAACCCCAATTTTTTGATGTGTGCGAGGACGACATCTCGATGCCGAGCCGCTTGCTGCTGCGATTGAGCGAGAATCAACCAATCGTCTATGTAGTTCAGTATAAAAACGCCCTGGAGCCGCAGCGGGACTAGCGCTGCGTCCATGCACTTCGTGAACGTGCGGGGAGATAAAGCTAGGCCAAACGGAAGAACACGATATTAGTACGCTTCGCCCCCGAAAGCGAACTTCAGGAACTTCCTGTGTTGCGGAAGGATGGAGATGTGGAAGTATGCGTCCTTCAGATCTATCGTGACAAACCAGTCCTCGGACCTGATTTGTGACACGATTTGCTTTAGCGTAAGCATCTTGAATTTGAGCTTGGCTACAGCACGATTTAATAGGCGCAGATCTAAAATTGGACGCAACCCCCCATCCTTCTTTGGAACGATGAAATATCGGCTGTAATAACCTGACTCCTCGCTGGGAGGAGGAACCCGTTCTATAGCCTCCTTTTGAAGGAGCGTTTTCACCTCTTGTTCCATTACCAGAGCCTGCTCGGGGCCCACCACGGTGGGCAGGACCCCGTTGAATCGAGGAGGAGGAGATCTGGACTGAATGGCATATCCCCTTTCTATCGAATGCAGAACCCACTGAGATATTTTTGGAAGACTTTTCCACTCTGCCAGAAAATCTACTAAGGGTACCAGCCTCTCGAGGCTGGCCTCTGGAATATTTTGAGCAGCAGACACAGCGCCCTGTAACGGCACACCGGCAGGGAACAACTGGTCTGACTGCTCTAAACCCCTCCTCAGAGGGGACGAGCGTCCCTCGGGAAAGCGCTCGCTGGGCCCGTCCGCGCCCCGACACGAAGGCGGGGTTGGCAGAAGGGACCCCTGAGGGCACCGTGAGAGAACGGGCACCGTCTGAAGCGGTGAACACCTCCCTCTCACGGTGGGGACCACCGTCAGCATCCTGACACCAGTGGCGTCAGGACTTCTTAGACGAAGCCTTCCTAGCCATAATGACTGTCCTCAGATCAGTCTTACCACTAGAAGGCTTCGCCTGAGACTGTCGCGTCTGTTCCCACTGTTTAGAAGGGGGGCCACGAGAAGCGACACTCTGCCTTTGTTGCGCCCTATGTGAGGAGCTAGTCGACGGCTTGGTAAGCCCTCGCCCAGCAGACCCTGGGACATGAACTTTAAGTGGGAGGAATTTTTTAAGCTGCAGCTTGTTTCTTTTCTTCCTGAAATTTATCTATGACCGTGTTTACCGCGTCACCGAATAAACCAGATGGAGAAAGTGGAGCATCCAAAAGAAAAGCTTTCTCTTTATCCTTCATATCAGACAGATTAAGCCACAAGTGTCTCTCTGCGGCCACCAGGGCTGCCATAGAACGGCCCATTAGTTAAGCCGATTCCCTGGTGGCACGCAGAGATAAATCTGCAGCCTGACGCAGTTCTCGAACCATGTCAGTGCTGACCTCCTCACTCTCACTCATATCTTTTAAAAGATCGGCTTGGTATGCCTGCAATATTGACATCGTGTGCAGGCACGCCGAAGCCTGACCAGCCGCCGAATAAGCCTTACCCACCAGAGCCGAAGTATTTCTGAGAGGCTTGGTGGGTAAAGGTGGTGCCTTAAGAGACGAGGAAGACTCAGCAGAAAGATGGCTAGCTAGAGTCTCCTCCGCCTTGGGCATCGCCCCATAACCATATAACTTAGCCCCCGATATATTAGAATATGTGGAAGTCTGGGGGCTAAACACATGATAAGAGGCGGGTCTCTTCCACGACCTCGACACCTCGGTGTGGAGATCGGGAAGAAACGGAAGGCACCGCCGTGGAGGCTGAACGCGGGAAGGCAAAAATTGTTCGTCAAGCTTGCTTTTAGAAACATATTCCTGCCTAACAGCTGGCCACTCAATGCTTAGTTTTGACACAGCACGAGTGAGCACCTCCATAAGCTCCTCGTGTTCAGGGGAATGAGGTGACGAGTCCTCAACATCCCCTGTCTCAATACTGACAACATCCAGCTCCTCAGAACTGGATAGCTGCAGTATTGGTGCCTCAGCCTGGGGGGAAGAAACCGCAATGCGTGCTTCCACACCCGGAACTGAGGCACTGGAACTGGCAGGTAAAGGCTGAGATAAGGCAGAGCCCGTCTCAAACCCCGCTGACAGATCCATTTGCGATCCCCACGACAGGCGTCGCCGCTGTGCCTCGACAGAAGCGGGACCCGAGCCGTGGGGAGCGCGAACCGAACCACTCTCCTCGAAGAGTGATCGGCGGGAGCGGAGCGTTCTTAATGGAAAACGCTCGCAATGCTCACAATCAGCCCCCTCGAGAGCTGACTGGGCATGCTGCACTCCCAAACAAACAACACACAGATCGTGTGTATCCCCAGCCGTGAGAAAACGAGTACAGGGGGGAACACACTTTCTGTATTGCTGCTCGCTCGTCATACTGATATATGTGAATATATATATAGTTTTTTTAAGTGAAAAACTCCTGCCTAGCAATCACTAAGAACAGACAAAAACACAGGGACAGATTCACACACAGAGCGCTTGCTGAAGACAACAGAAGCTGTCGCCATTGTGTTCAGGGGTGTGCTTTATAGTTTCCTGGTCGATGACGTCACTCGTGACGTTCCGTCTCGCCATTGGGCTGATTCCATACGTGCTTCATGACGCACAACGCAAGAGGCGTTCCTGCAGCGTTTCACGCAGCTCGACGTTCCTTAAAGGGAACTGAGGTACTCTTAATTGGCACAAAATCCATTTTGAATAAATATGATAGATAATTCCACGGTTTTCCTTTCTCCTCAGGTCAGGAGTTTGGGTGTGATTCTCGATAGCACTCTCTCTTTTCAAACTCCTATTAATAATTTAACTCGATCTGCAAATATTCATTTACGTAGCATTAACCGTATTCGACCGTCTCTCTCACCTACTAGTGCGGCCATTCTCGTTCATACACTGGTTACATCCCGTATTGATTATTGTAATTCTCTTCTCTTGGTCTTCCTCTTAAATCTATACATAAACTTCAATTGGTTCAGAATGCTGCTGCTCGTATCATCACCAGATCTTATATTAATACCCTTATATTAATCATATTACTCCGGTCCTTCATCAGCTTCATTGGCTCCCGGTAAAATATCGAATTGATTTTAAGATTCTGTTTTTGACCTTTAAGGTCATTCATAACTTTGCTCCACAGTACCTTGCTGACCTTCTTCAGATTTATAAACCGACCCGTACTCTTAGGTCTTCTTCTTCTGTTCTCCTTACTGTACCTCGTTTGACCAGCATGGGTTTCAGAGCCTTTAGTCGTTCAGCTCCCAGACTCTGGAACTCTCTTCCATCTGGCATCCGTGATAATGAATCGCTTTCCATCTTTAAATCTCAGCTTAAGACACATATTTTTAAACTGGCTTATTCCTTGTGATCTTTCCTTCTCATTTTTTTCTAGTTTGTTTTTGTACTCTGATTTTATATGAAGTAACTATAGTTGTAGCTTTTCATAATTATTTCTGTAATGTTTAATCATGTGTGAGGTGACCTTGAGTGTCCAGAAAGGCGCCTATCCAGATCAGATGGAGGACCTGGGTCTAGACACGACCACAACACAGGACGTAGTCAGCCGGTGACATGTAAACATGCAGTGACAGACACAATTAAATTTTTTTCTAGTCAGTAAATCTGACAGAATCCGGGTTTGTAGTTTAGATTAATTCCATCATAGTTTGGCTAATTATAATTTCGGATGTAATTATGTTCTCTCTCATAATGTACGTCAGATTTCATGAATGTCCCCTGTGTTTTTGTTGTGTTGCTGTATTTGCTATACTTTGGCCCAAAACTGCTGTTTGCAGATATATTCTTCTTATGATTATTTTTCTTGAATCTGTGGCAGCCCATAGAACCATTTGATCAAAAGTTATGAAAATTGGCACATTGATAGAGGAGAGTCTGAACAATAGCAAATTTGGAGTCTCTTTTTTAGACCCTCTAGCCCCAGCAATGTGTCAGTAATGCACTGATGTTTACATTAGAATTCCAGAGCCCATGCAGAGTCGCATGCATACCATACCATAAACAGTCTTAACAAATATTACAAATTTGACTAATAAGATTCTGTGTGGCATATGAATTGAGTAATACCAAATTTTCACCACAGTCATTTTGGGAATTGGGCTTTTTTTATGTAAAATGCTATATTTGACCAATACTTTGTTTTTTATGTGTCATCTGGACAGTGCCATTAGGGTGCCTGAGAAGTTTGTGGCTGGCTCCACCTAGTGGAACATATGTAAATATATAAAAATATTTGTTCTTTGATTGACTGCAACTTGTCTCCTTACATTTCTCTAGTGGTCCAACAATAACAAACTTGTCATGGTTAGCCCTGTCATGGTCCACCATTTTGAATATGTTTAATATGTTTGCAATATTGTTTATTGGTAAACACAAAGTAAAACAAAATAATGTGTAACTTTTTTATTATTATTTTTTTTTACATCGCTCAATTCTCTTCATTCAGTTTTGCCTCATGTGTTTTACCCCTCTATCATTTAACAGTCTTGGAGTTAACAAGAAGAATCACTGAAGGAAAGAGCAACAACAAGAACAGAAAAAAGACACAGAAACACAACTACAAGTGTTAATGTGAGTCTCAATTTGCGTACTAATGCACTATTCTATGTCGTTTTGGGGAACACTTTACAATACTGTTTCTTCATTAATGAGTAACTACACAGGAACAATCAACTACTATTAACTAACAAGAAATCCTGATTAACAAATGAGTAAATAATAGCGCTCAGCTGTATGAGGTTCATTTGTTCATTATTAGCTAATCAGAAACGTTTTTCATACCTCCCAGAAAACTACTAAGATATATACTATATACAGGTTCATAATTAATGTCAATAATGCATAATGTATAATTCATTCTAAAGGGACTTACAATGACTTAGAATTACTATTGAGTTATCATGTTTTTCAACATGTTTATCATGTTGTTGTTTTTTAGATTACTTATCCAAATAATTAGTAATTCCTTTAGAAGGATGTAGTAACACTTGAGTCATTACTAGTGGGTTACCATGACCATAACTTTAGAATTAGTTATACAGTATTCATTACTCTGTAGTTGTTAGTAGTTCTCTGGGACGTATGAAAAAAGTAGTAAAGTGGAAGTGATTCTTCTGAGGCAATACATGTTAAAGACAGCTTGTTTCTATGAAACATTGATATTCTGAAACACAGTTGTACTAATAAACATATTAGGAATATTATAACAGGTGAAACAGCTTCTCATAAAAGCTTATTGTATTTAGATATATAATCTGGAATAAAGCTTGGCGTATTTCAGCATACTGTTTAAATAATAAAGTAAAAGAGGTTACATTTAAAGTTTGACATTATATATATATCCAGCTAAAAGTGTGTTAGAGAGGTTTCATTTAGATATTGATTATTCATGTGATTTCTGTTCTAGATTCTTTGGGTGGATTGTGAAAAAAATTTATTAGAAGGAAACAAATGTTATATTCAAATTAAATAATGTTGACGTATGTTTGTATTATTGGAATTAAAGTAATAATAATAATTTAGCTTTTATTGTGCAACTTTTTATTATTTTGGAACATTTTCAAATACACAAGAAGAAATGGTCAGGATGCAAGCTAAATATTATTCATTTCCTTCAGGAGACTAAGGACTAATGCACCAGTCTGGAGAACACTGTCAATAAAAAAGCAAGGTAGACTTGTCATAGTTTAAATTATTACACAGTTTTTTTTATTAATGAATCAATTGTTTTTACATTCTGGCATGTTGTTTTGTATTAATATGTCAATCTCTGTCTGTATACTATACTGTATACAACTAAATGTCTCTGGTTAATATGAAGAGAGAGGGAGAAGCTGCGCAGAATGAATCATGAATCAGCCTCGTCTCTCGCGGGACTGTGATGTACATTCGTCACAGTCGGCGCTGTCTCGAGTCGGACACCGATCAGTCTGCGCAGCATGACGTCATCAAGCCTGTGATGTCCAGCTCCGCCTCTCTGGACGTCTAATGGGGTGGAGGGATAGGGTCGTGGGTGTGGTTGGATATTCAAGCTCCTCCTTGTTGGACGTGAGCTCCACCCATTTGTTCTGTAGTGAGCAGCCGCTCTTAAAATCTCAGATAGGAACAACATTCAAGTAGAACAAAGCACAGGTATTAGCTTATACATTATACCAGTTACCAGTGGTACACAAATATAGATTTTTTTATTCATTTTGAATTTAAATAAGTTTACTGTGTCATAAAATGTACTATATGTGTCCCGAATTGACCTTCCATTTAAAAGAGGACGTTTATCTGTCGTTGTAGGATAAATGTGAACACATCAACACATCATCTCGTGTTAACTGCATAAATAACTATACATCAAAATCAAAACCTGCCAAACTTGTATTATGCACTAATTATTATTATGTACACATAGGCATATATTAAATAATACCAGTGCTTTTTAACAGTTTGCAACACTATTTGTTTTTAAATAGCCGTTTTGGAGTATCACAGTAACACAGATGGTTATTTACGTAGATTGACTGGAGAGACTTTAACCAGCTGTATACAGGCTGTGAAGCTGATTCCAGTCTTAGCCAAATTACATCATCAGTTCTCAGCTATTTATTTCAATGGAGCCTCTTGATCCTTTTCCCCCTTCATAACAAAATACAGGACGGCAAAACCCTAATTTACTCATTGAGGTCAGTCTCATGAATCTTTGTCTATATCCTCAGTCTCATCACTGTCATTCTCAGGGGTATTTTGGTAGGCCGTAGCCGGTTTAAAAGCTCTCAGCCTTAAAGGATCCCGGATGACCCGAGTTCTGGCTCCTGGTCGGGCGGGGGCCAGCGCTTCTCAAACTTGCTGAAGAACAGCGGGTCGGTGAAGGGCCCTCCGTACACGATACTTTGCAGCAGGTAAACCAGGACCACCACCAGGCTGGAGATCAGGAAGAAGGGAATGAAGGGACGGAGATGCGTCCACACAACTCCCACTCCATAACTAAGCCCTCCATGGTCACGGTAGTGCGTGGTCTTACGGGACGTCGATGACGCTGGCATGGACGAAGCGTAGTTGTCTGAATCCGTGTAATTGGAGGATTCTGGATCGATGGAATCCATGACAAAATTATATTGATAGTTGAGTGTTCCCAGTCCTCCTAGGAAATCCAAATGATTGTTGATTAAAGCATCCAACAAAGGCAGATTTTCAGCTTGCCAGCATATCCTGACTTCATGATCCTTTGAGTCTTGAGGTGATCAATCGATATTGACAGATGAACACAAAACACTCCAGAACTTTTACCTCAAAACTTCCTCATGCGCTGGTGACTCTCTCTGTGTGTGTTTGCGTGCTCTGATAGAGCCGGCGTCTGCTGGGACCTCATCAGATCACCAGCACTTTCATGTCAGAGAAATACGATACTCTGAGAGAGATACTCGGAGTGCTAACGATATATATAGCACCAAATGACTGGAACATGTGGACGAAACAGAGACACCGAGTCATTTACTTTACTGTGTCAACAGCCTTAAATTCATCAGGGTTTAGCAGCACGTGCACCATGTGTAATCATTATCCTCTCTTCATTCATTACCTTCCTCTCGCTCACTCCAGCCTAAGCGCACATCGAGTAGCTTTACTGCTTCGGCATGGAGAAAACGCCCCGGATGGGTTTCATGATCTAAAGCCATCAAAACAGAAACTGCTGACAGAGTTTGGCGGGACTTCGGTTGAGGAAGTCACTTTGTGACCTGAGAGATTAAACAGTCTGTCTGTTCTTTAGGGTTATTGTGGACGATTGGATCAATTAGAGCAGTGGTCTTCACTATTTTTTTCATGAGAGCCGCACTGATAGGACAAAGTCAGTAGGAGAGCCATTTTTACAGGAAAATATAAAAAGTTACATACAGTCATAAATACCATGTCTGTTTATTAATATGTCACCCCTGAACATTCAATATGCAATGCAATAAATATATTTTTTTAATGATTTACCAGTCAAATTTGTAACTGAGACAAGATGATTTCCCTTAATGACAAAAACGCAGGATTTACAGAATAGATTCATCCCAGAATGACATTAAGTTATTTTTTTCTACATTAGCCCATCATGTATCTAATCATCCAAGAGCACATGCGGCGTTAAGAGCTGGAAATACCGCCATAACTGGCAACTCCGCAGGGACTGGATATGTTTACATGCACAACTTTTGTTTCAATCGGTCTGAATTCATTGTGATTGATTAATCTGAATGTATTGTAGTTTACATGAATGCTTAACATCGTGATATGATGCATGATCGGGGTGATGTGCACGTTTATAAGTCAAAAGATTCAAATTGGGAATAGGTTTTTTGACATTCGCACACTGCACAAATATACAAAGTTTCCCGCTGTTGTCGCGTAATAACCATTTTCCTACATTGGTTCTTTATTTGTTTTAAACAGCAGACTTAATATTGTGACGATCGGCAGCTGTAGTGCCCTCGAGAGCCACTGGAGGGCACTCTCTCATTGTGTTATGTTTTTCCCCATGGACTCATTATGTTATTATGTTCAGCTGTGTTTCATTATTGGTTATTGAGTTCCTGATTTAAACCTGTGTTTCTCCTCTGTCCTTTGCGAAGTCTTGTTTCACTGTTGTGTACATCTCCGAGCGTTGCCTAGTTTTCCTAGTCTAGTCTGTTCCTGTCTGTGTATTTGACCCATTGCCTGTTTGACTACCCTGTGAATAAACTCACGCTGCGTTTGGATCTAACCTTGTCTGGTTGTTCATGACAGAAGACTTCGCCACACCAGATCCAGCAGCATGTCAGCCTTGTATGCCTCCCAGTCAGCCGCCGTACACCAGGATGAACTGGATCAACTCACCGCGTCGTTGGAGAGGTTGGCCAAGATGGTTCGCGGTCTTCGTGTTTCCCCACCGGGACCATCGCAGAATCAACCCGTCTCCACAGTTGTTGGCCCAGGACCGATCCCGATGTCATGCCAAGCTCTCCCGGTAAAATCCAACAGCGAGGTATTTCGACGAGCTCACACAGCGATTCCGAGCACAGATACGGGTGCTGAGATAATGCAACTTCATCAGGAGGATCGTTCTCTCGAATGGTATGTGGCGGAGTTTTATGAACTTTCTCATCATACGTGTATGAACAACGTTTTTCTAACGAACCTGTTCCGCGGAGGGTTGTCTGAACCGCTTCGCTCATTGATGCCCAACCCAGAGCCTCACAGCACTTTAAGGCGGTATATTAACACGGCTCTTCTACTGAGTGGTTCGGCTCTCACTGTGGGTGAGCTTGCCCCGCTGGTCCCGTCCAGTCCAGCCGAACCAGCACGTCACGTCAGCCCCGCCGAACCCGCGGCCGCGCTTCTCGACTTCTCTTCCGAGCCCGCACTCCACGTCAGCCCTAACGAACCTGAGCTTCACGTGAGCCGTCCCGAGTCAAGTGAGTCAAGTCCCGAGTCAAGTGAGTCAAGTCCCGTGTCAAGTGAGTCAAGTCCCGTGTCAAGTGAGTCAACTGCCGAGTCAAGTACCGCCGAATCAAGTGAGTCAAGTGAATCAAGTCCCGAGTCAAGTGAATCAAGTCCCGAGTCAAGTGAATCAAGTCCCGAGTCAAGTGAATCAAGTCCCGAGTCAAGTGAATCAAGTCCCGAGTCAAGTGAATCAAGTCCCGAGTCAAGTGAATCAAGTCCCGAGTCAAGTGAGTCAACTGCCGAGTCAAGTGCCGCCGATTCAAGTGAGTCAAGTGCCGCCGAGTCAAGTGAGTCAAGTGCCGCCGAGTCAAGTGAGTCAACTGCCGAGTCAAGTGCCGCCGATTCAAGTGAGTCAAGTGCCGCCGAGTCAAGTGAGTCAAGTGCCGCCGAGTCAAGTGAGTCAAGTGCCGCCGAGTCAAGTGAGTCAAGTGCCGCCGAGTCAAGTGAGTCAAGTGCCGCCGAGTCAAGTGAGTCAAGTGCCGCCGAGTCAAGTGAGTCAAGTGCCGCCGAGTCAAGTGAGTCAAGTGCCGCCGAGTCAAGTGAGTCGAGTTCCAAGTCAAGTGAGTCGAGTTCCAAGTCAAGTTCCAAGTCAAGTGAGTCAAGGTCCAAGTCAAGTTCCAAGTCAAGTGAATCCAGCCAAGTGAAAGTTTCAAGCCCAGTGAAGCGCCGTCGCAGGAGGAGGAGGACTCGTTTTGCTCGCCAGGCTCCGGAGGGCGTTCCCAGATGCCTCGCCCTGCCGGCCCCGCCTCTGCGCCTCGCCCTGCCGGCCCCGCCTCTGCGCCTCGCCCTGCCGGCCCCGCCTCTGCGCCTCGCCCTGCCGGCCCCGCCTCTGCGCCTCGCCCTGCCGGCCCCGCCTCTGCGCCTCGCCCTGGCTGCGCCCTTCAAGCTCCGGGAGGGCTTTCCTGAACCCGTGGATTTCCCCAAGTATTTTTTGGGGGGGGGGCCAAGGGTCCGGTGAGGAGACCATGAGGGCTGCGCCGCCATGGTCGTCTGCAGGGGCTTCACCTCCATGGCCGCCATCACGTCCTGCTCCGCCCTGGCCTTCGCCTCGTCCTGCTCTGCCCTGGCCTTCGCCTCGTCTTGCTCCGCCCTGGCCTCCGCCTCGTCTTGCTCCGCCCTGGCTGCCTGTTCAGTCAGGTCCACCCACGCTCCACGGCCCAGGCCCGCCTTGTCTATGTCCAGGGTCCGTTCCCCTGCATGGGCCTGGCCCTCCATCCCAGCCCCCGTTGACCTCCCCCCGGAGCTCTTAGGAGCGTCTGGAAGCCGCTCATTAGAGGGGGGGTTATGTGACGATCGGCAGCTGTAGTGCCCTCGAGAGCCACTGGAGGGCACTCTCTCATTGTGTTATGTTTTTCCCCATGGACTCATTATGTTATTATGTTCAGCTGTGTTTCATTATTGGTTATTGAGTTCCTGATTTAAACCTGTGTTTCTCCTCTGTCCTTTGCGAAGTCTTGTTTCACTGTTGTGTACATCTCCGAGCGTTGCCTAGTTTTCCTAGTCTAGTCTGTTCCTGTCTGTGTATTTGACCCATTGCCTGTTTGACTACCCTGTGAATAAACTCACGCTGCGTTTGGATCTAACCTTGTCTGGTTGTTCATGACAAATATCAAATTCTGGTCATAATTTGGAGACTGTGATGAACCGTTATGCCGTGCTGTTTGTATTGATCACGCAGTAAAAATGCCCAAAATCAGTCGTCTGTGGATGAGAATCTGAAACAAGGACTGGTGAGCCGTTGTCCTGCTTCACTTCACAGATACTGAGTGAAAGGAGAATTATAGAACGACGTGACACTCGTTTATACGACACTTTATTCATCAGAACAACAGCGCGTTCAGCCCGACGGACGGCGTCCGTTCAGTTTCGGTTTTCAATCGATCAAGTGAACATGTTCTCTCGATTAACCACCCCTTTCAATCCGATCAAAGTTATTTGAAAATAGAGCTGACACTTTGAGGTTATGTTATAGTCCTACGTCTTTTTAAATGTTTTTATAAAATATCTGTAGTGACTGCTTGATCATATCACTGTATTATTTACCGCCATGCGAGCCACAAATGAAAGCTTGGCGAGCCGCGCAATGAGTAACACTGGTATAAGACTCTTTCAACCTTTCCGAATCAGTTCACACATGCCACATATTATTTACTGTTTTCATTCCAACTTTATGTCTGTATTACTAAATAATTGTACAGCCTGTTTGTAAATGGACTTTATATCATGTGATAGGGCTATCTTATAACTTGTCATAAGTTGAGATATGAAACACTGTTGTAAAAAGCGTAAACAACTGTGTTCAGAATGATACCGCTCAAACTATTTCTGAAGTACGCAGTATGTGGATTGTGAAAT
This sequence comes from Siphateles boraxobius, assembly GCF_051911475.1. Taxonomy (NCBI): domain Eukaryota; kingdom Metazoa; phylum Chordata; class Actinopteri; order Cypriniformes; family Leuciscidae; genus Siphateles; species Siphateles boraxobius. The sequence goes on along the minus strand of NW_027508819.1, from coordinate 2,210,003 downwards.
GCTCGGTTTACAACCCTTACCATAAGATGTTTATTAAAGTGTGCCATTACTATACTTCTTTTAAACTAAAAATGAGAAAGTATACTTTCAGTCTATTGTTTTTGTAAACAGACATGTTCTCTACTGCTATAATGATCAAACATAACCTCCTCTGAACGAATTAATGTCAATGACTCATCAACTCATGTTTAATTATGAAAAAGAGCAGCCTGGAAATGCTGCTAAAGATTAGAAAAGTCATATAGAGGTTTAGAGATACAGTAAATTATGACAGAATTTTCCTTGTTCATTAACACAGATACAAAAAATATATTTGTTCATTTATAATGTTTCTCCATGTTTCTCACACAGAACCACCGTCCTGGACACAAACCAGTCTGGCTTCAAAAGCGGACATTCAACTGAGACGGCCCTGCTTAAGATATATTTTTCGTCAGCACCTGAACAATTAATACTAGCACTTATCTTTTCTAATCTAATCTATACTATTCTATTTGTTTTGATTTAAAAAAAACCTTGCTATGTGTACTGTGCTAGACTAAATGAGACTTGTTACAGCACCTGTATACTGTTGTCCTCTTGCTAGTCTGATTGCTTCTATGTTTCTCATTTGTAAGTCGCTTTAGATTAAAGAGTCTACTAAATAATTAAATGTAAATCTAATATATTTATATTTTTGTTCATTTGAGCAGAGAGGAAGGAAAAATCTGACTGAGGGACCAGCCTATAGACAAATCCTTGCAAATTTAGCATTAATGCACTCAAACAATTAATATCAAATAAATTAAGATCCACCCTTTAAAACTAGCATGAAATCTTTAACATTTCACTTAAACGTTTGCCAATAAAAATCACCCCTATACACACAATTTGATTAAATGCAAAATAAATATGTTTATTTTGTTAATAACGACAGTGAATTTAACAGAGCAGTGTTATTATTTTAAGGAAGAATTATCGTGGATGATGTCTGTTCAGTTCCAGCAGGTCCAGTTATTGATGCTGTAATTGTAGCCGAACGCTGTTTAGTCAGATCTATAAATGTATAAGTGTCTTATACAAGAACATGGAAATATGCTTTAGAAGCATAGTTTTATTATTGTGAAATAGTTTATTATAAAAATCAAGTGTGGAGAACTTCAAACTTGTGTTGCCTAGCCTCTTAAAACTAGTTTACTTCACTTTAAGAAATGTTGGAAACCGATTGCATGTAGTTTTTTAAGCCTATAGTTTAAAATGAAAGATTAAATCCATGTTGAGAATAATAGTATTTAGGAAGTAAAGTAAGTGAAATTGAAGTAAGTTGATTTACTCAGGAGGAGTTAGCTTACTTTACTCTTCGCTGATTGCTTATTTGACTTCAATTTTCCCTTTAAGTTTACTTTAAAAATAAGGCAATTTTAAGTAAACCGAACTTGTTAGATTTTACAGTGTTTGCCATAAAAACATAAAGCATGTCATATTTCTGAATACAGAATTGCAGACATAATGAGTAAGAATTTAAAGACGGAAGTCAAACCAAACAAAATGTACATTTTTAAAACAGCCCAAACAAGTAAAAGTCAAGGGTTCAAAATTAAACCCATACAAACCCAAAACATTTAAACAAAGAATAACACACTGATCATCCACATTAGACACTATTCGTTCAAAAAAGCAGATTATGACAAGAATAAATTATTATAATGCTCTCCTTTCTTTTTTCATTAATTCATTAATTCATTGGGTTTCTCATCCACAACATTTATACAATTTTCATTGGGATCTGTCTCTTGTTCTGTCTTCATGCCAGAATCTGATGTGTTTTCCTCGTTTTGTCGACTCTCATCCCTCTCTCCGTCTCCTTTTTCTTTGGCTTCAGAAACCCCTCGATCTTCTTCTGTGTTTGTGCTCTCTTTCTCCCTCCTCTCCTTCTCTATCTTTGAGAGGTGATGGCAGAGAGCCTGCACATAGGTGAAAACACACAGCGGGTCTGGCTTGTTGCCCATTAGTAACATATCAGACACTTCCAGAAGGGGGCAGCAGTCAGCAAGAGATCTGCAGATATGAGACAGAGAACGAGTGTTACATTTACAGACGGGCAGATGTTTGACATCCACATATGAAAGCAAAAATGCACATAAAGTCCCTCTTTCTTCCTCACACACCCATGCGTCTTTGTTCAATACCGCTCGCATATGTCTGTCCTACACAGTGAACACAGTCTCCTTACTCTGCTGTACTGAAGGCCAGACTGAAGTTCTTCTCTCGTTCACTGGCTTTGAGGGAGGAGAAGTCGAAAGCAGACGGAAAGAAGCGATGAACGAGTGCACAGAAAGCCAGGCCGTCACTCCAAGAGGAAGAGAAGTTTTCTATGCAGACACCCTTTGAGATATGATATAGGAGAAATTGTATTATTGAAACGTGCATTTTGAGGAAAGCTGCTTTGAAACGATCAGGGGTGCGTTTCCCAAAGCCAACTATGGTCGTTACCAATAGAGTTCAATGGAAATTGCGATCATAGTTGGCCAACGATGCTTTTGGGAAACGCACCCCCCTGTATGGTAAAAAACGCTGTACAAATAAACATGAACTGAAATTGAACAGCACAAGAGAAATACACTATGTCATATTGTTTTCAAGAATATGAAAATAACCCGATCTTACTGGATAATTTAGCTATTTTATCTTTTTCGTATGAAATTCTACGATGTGAATCATACAAAAACGTGTGATTTTTTTAGAAATAAAATAAGCATGACGGTCCATCTCTAAAAATAACCATCACTGGGGACTAAGCAGACTGTACGACAAATAGTTGTAAATGTAAAATAGTTAGGAATTTCCATTAGATTGTGTTGAAATGATGGTGGTTCCCAGACAACTGTCTGAACACACCAAGTAATTTGAGCGAGTTATGACGACTAAGGTCAAAAATAAAGGTTCTTAGGAGCACTTTAGATTCAACGAAGAACCATCATCTTGTCAAGAACTGTATCCCTTCGTCAGGTTAGCGCCATATTAAACTTCGGACCGGATTGAACAAGGCTGTGAGGGACAGAAGTACAGTGTTGGATTGTACTGTTGTTTAGCAACATAGCAATTGTTCAGTTGATGAAACATCTTTCCAAAAACTGAAAGTTTTAGATTGTAATAGACTGTAAGTCTCATTTTCATTCATGTAAAATTCAATATAACGTCTACCCTGACTATAAGTTCTATAGTGTCCTGGAGTTGCTATGTTAGCCATGTTTCCATCAACCTATTTTTTTTTTTGCATTTTGGCATATTGCATAAAAAAAGATGGATGGAAACTTCAAGATACGCACCAATTCTAAAAATGTGCATGAAATCATTTGAGGTGGATCATTTTTTTAATCCGAAAAGAGGTCATGCACATAAACTATGAAGGAAACACATTTACTGAATGAATCCCTCAAAACCCTCAGTTGACCCTCAGCGTCTGCTGTGATTGGATAACTGGAGTCACCAGTGGACCAATGGCGTCGCAGCATCTCTAATGTTGGTTTGGTGTTTCTGAAACGCCGGAGTCGAAGTGTGTGATCAGAATGATGAGGTTTAATTCCCTTCAGAAGCGTCTCACACACACGAGTGTGTTCCCGAACACCAGCATCCGAACGCTAGAGAACATGACAGCGTTTACTGTGTTTCGTCTGACGCTCTGAGACACACACTCGTTTATGATGGAGGGAAAAACAGTCGATTGCAGAAACTTACAGTTTACTACTGATATTTGGCACCAGGAAGGGATGATGATGTTCTCTTGAACACGTGGGATGGAAACGCTGCTTTATTCACAAATGTTTTATGGCTTATTCCGTTGTCATATAATGCATTTTGCGCATAAGTTAATTTCACAACTTTGGATGGAAACATAGCTATTGTCCTATGGTTTCTTTATATGACGGACTGTAAAAGCTGTGGTCCTGATTGGCTGTTTTTAAGAGTGAATGTTTACAAGGTTTCTTGTTTCTGAGGACGTTTGAGCTTTAGCTTACCTCATATTTCTGTGTTTTGTTCCTGCACCAATTGAGAATTTTCTGCTTGATTGACGCTCCACCTGCCATGCCTATAGATGTCCGTTGAACTTTAAAGTTTCGGACACCCGGAGTCCTACAACCAGCCAACATATACATCAGGTTAACGACAGAGAGATATACTGCTCAACACTGAGCTGACACTTCTCATAGAGCTGCTTTCAGTCGAACTGAACTCTGTTTGCATCATTGATTGGGTTATTTTACTGTTAATCCTGTAAAGCTGCATTCAGTGATCCATGACGCGGTGTTGATGTTCCCTCGTAAAGGAACGTCTCAGGTGTGTGTTTATAACCTGGTTCCCTGAGAATGGGAACGAGGCCCTGCGTCGCGTTGCCATACTTCGATTACGCCAGCGCGGTTTTGCCGTGAGGCGTCTCAATTAGAGATGCACGGGCGGCGGTTATAGCCGCGGATAAACCGCGGATCGGGCGGATGACGTGACGAAAAAAAATATTTGAATTAAATTCGGGCGGGCGGTTTCTAGTCTCGCGGCTGTCATCAGCAGTGCCTTGTATCAGCGGATGGCGGGCGGGAAAATTGGTCAAAAACGTTGGTGCGGATGATGGCGGACGGATGAGGAGTTTTGTGATGCGGTTGCGGATGAAATAATAGCCCATCCGCGCATCTCTAGTCTCAATTACATTCTCATGGAACCGGGTTATATACATAACCCCGAGACGTTTACATACACTAAATATAACTATTGTGTGGGTGATCAAAACTTTCAGGCACATGGTATTTGTGACGGGACTCTATGAGGTTTCTCAGCATGATGGAGAAAGATATGATCATAAGGAGGATGATAACTCGATGACTCACTGCTCCTTCTGAAACTTGGCCATGGCGTCTCTTCTGGTCGAGGGTCGGGCAGATCGCGGACAGATGGAGGATTTTGTGCTTTTTTTCCCTAGATTTTCTGGTTTGATTTTGACATCATCTTTAGTCTCTTTTGTATCTAGTTCTTCTTCCTTCGTTTTAGTTTCGCCTTCAGTTTCTTTCGTCCTCTTCTCCTCTTCTTTGTGCTTTAGTCCTTCTTTGTCGCAGGAATCTTCCTCATGAGGGACATTATTTCTCTCTTTTCCTTCTTCTTCTACCTCACTTTCTTTATTTTGATTTACGTCTGTCTCTTTTTCTTGTTCTCCAGCTTTATGTTGTGTGATGTCCGTCTCTTTATTCTCTTTCTCCTCCACTGTGTTGACATGCTCTGTGGCTCCGCCCTCGCGCTCACACGCCTCGCTCTCATTGGCTTCTGTTTTCTCCTGGTTTTCTGTGTTGTCCTCATTAGCTCCGCCCCCTGTTGTCTCAGCCCCGCCTCCTGGCTCTGAGTCAGCTTCAACACACTGAACGACACCAAAGCACACAATTACCACTCACAGTGTATCTCTACTGTGTGTACACATACCAATTCTATCATGTGAAAAATGATTGCATCTATGTTTTATATCTGGATACCCCAAACACAAGTAATGCGACACTTATCAAGGTGAATGTGAGAATATCTCTGGTTAGGAAGATACCCTGGCGAGTGTGTGGAGGCGGGGTGGTGGAGGGATGCTGAAAACTGCGGAGGAATACGGGAGAGTCGACTGCTATATTTATAGGCTTTACTCATGCTGATGGAGTGGACCTGTTGATTACTGATTGCTGACCATTAGAACGTGCTCCTCCCGAACCTTGTTAATAAAACATCATTTATAAAATGGATGCTGATTAGAAATCCTACATAATTTATGCGTGGTTTGTAAATTGTTACCCTATTAGCAACATATATAGCATATATTACAGCATAATTTGCGTACTTATGCACTATTCTATGCTGTTTTGTAGTATAAGTAGTGTAAGTTTATTTATTTCATCTGAGTGAGTGTGTGCATGTAGTGTGTGTGTGTGTGTGTGTGTGTGCCTGCATGTATGTGAGTGTGTGTGTGTGTGTGTGTGTGTGTGTGTGTGTGTGTGCATGTGAGTGTGTGTGTGTGTGTGTGTGTGTGTGTGCATGTGAGTGTGTGTGTGTGTGTGTGTGTGTGTGTGTGTGTGTGTGTGTGTGTGTGTGTGTGTGTGTGTGTGTGTGTGTGTGTGCGTAAGTCTGAGTGAGTGTGTGTATGTGTGTGTTCGTGCGTGCGTGTAAGTGAGTGTGTGTGTGTGTGTGTGTGTGTGTGTGTGTGCGTAAGTCTGAGTGAGTGTGTGCATGTGTGTATACGTGCATGCGTGTGAGTGAGTGTGTGTGTGTGTGTGTGTGTGTGTGTGTCTATATGTGTGTGTGTGTTTAGCTTAGCTGTCCCAGGTGCCACATGAGGTCGTGACTCACCAGCTGTATAAAGAGCATTCCACTGAATGAGCAGGTGTGTGTGTGTGTGTGTGTGTGTGCATGTGAGTGTGTGTGTGTGTGTGTGTGTGTGTGTGTGTGTGTGTGTGTGTGCGTAAGTCTGAGTGAGTGTGTGTATGTGTGTGTTCGTGCGTGCGTGTAAGTGAGTGTGTGTGTGTGTGTGTGTGTGTGTGTGTGCGTAAGTCTGAGTGAGTGTGTGCATGTGTGTATACGTGCATGCGTGTGAGTGAGTGTGTGTGTGTGTCTATATGTGTGTGTGTGTTTAGCTTAGCTGTCCCAGGTGCCACATGAGGTCATGACTCACCAGCTGTATAAAGAGCATTCCACTGAATGAGCAGGTGTGTGTGTGTGTGTGTGCGTGAGTGCGTGCGTGCGTGTGTGTGTGTGTGAGAGCATGAGTAAATGTGTTCATATCGTATTACAACATGATAATAATTACATAATATTGCCATTAATAATCATTTGTGGAAACACTGAACATACACCCTCAGACTAAGAGAGAGAGAGCATGTGAGTGTGTGTGAGAGAGAGTGTGTGTGTGTGTGTGTGTGAGAGAGAGAGTGTGTATGTGTGTGTGTGTGTGTGTGCGTGCGTGTGTGTGTGTGCGTGTGCGCGCGTGTGTGTGCGTGTGTGCGTGCGTGCGTGCGCGTGTGTGTGTGTGTGTGTGCGCGCGCGTGTGTGTGTGCGCGTGTGTGCGTGCGTGCGCGTGTGTGTGTGTGTGTGTGTGTGTGCGTGTGTGTGTATGTGTGTGTGTGTGCGTGTGCGCGCGCGCGCGTGTGTGTGTGTGTGTGTGTGTGTGTGTGCGTGCGCGTGTGTGTGCGTGTGTGTGTGCGTGCGCGTGTGGGACACACTGTATTGTGAGTTTGTATGCATTTTATTATAACTTTGGAGAAAGTTTATTGTAACTTTGTTCTGTGCTGACTGACTTTATCGGTTTTAATGTTTGGGGTCCCAGAGAAAAATCTATTGTAGTACATCCAAAATAACCTGTTATTACCTCTCAAATTTGTTTAATATGTTCCGCTGAATTATTCCAAATTCATTGGACAGATATTATACAAGTTTTAACCCTTTGATATAGATTCCAGAAATCTGATGTGTCTGATAATCCTGCTCTCTTGTTTCTGTTTGTAACGCATTAAACAAATATAGTATAAGAAATAAAAATAAACCAAATTAACACCTGGAATGTGTCTGTACCAAGCTGACAAAACTATGTTCTAATAACGTTTTGTTAACATTCCCATTAAGTTATGAAAATGTTATTTCTGAATGTTCTCAGAATGTTCAAAAACATACAGTTTATTAAATGCTTTTTTTCTTTGTTTTGAAACATTGAGGGAACATTCAATTTTTACAATTAACCTTAAAACATTATGGGAACGTTACTTTTGGACGTTACTGAAACAAGTAGGAACATTTACAAAAACATTTGACAAACCTCAAACTAAAACATTTCTTGTAAAAACATGAATGATGTACAGATATTTTTTTTGTGCTAATGATTTGAGAACATTATTAAAGACTGAACATAACTTTGAATGAATGTTATATTCACATTACTGGAAGAATGTTTGTTCATAACTTTGAGAAAACCTTGCTAGAGTTTCGAGAATGTTCTGGGTAACAGTCAGATCTTTGCCTGTGAAAATCCATTGCATTATCAAAGTTTTATGTCTGGGGTCTCTGACAACCCAAACTAAATGAACGTACCGCATTATTTCGTGTCGTCATGTCATCATGTCGTGTGAACCTGATTCAGCATTAAGAGTGTTGTTGAGATGTTAATAGTGCTGCGGTGTCAGTCAGGACAGAGTGTGAGACACAGAGAGAGAAACACACATTACCTGCTCACTCATGTCCTCCGTCTCACTGATCACTGCGCTGTTCTCAGAGTCCTCCATTCACCCAGAGTCTTCAGTCTACAGCACACGACAGTAATCGCTGAACTGACACACAACACGGTGTCTCCCTCTTCACCTCTCCGTCTTTCTTCTGATTTCTTCGGTCTCCCTCCCTTCTTCCTTTTCTCTCTCCCCCCCTCTCTCCTTCTGTCTCTATCTGACCTTTTAAACAACTTGCGCTCCAGAAATAGTGTAACACTGGAAACACTGGCTCAAACAGAACCACTGAGCAGCTGTTAGTGCTGGTGAGGAATACACAACATTACACACACACACACACATTCTCACACACACACACTCTCTCTCTCACACACACACACTCTCTCACACACACACACACACACACACACACACACACACACACACACACACACACACACACACACACACACACACACACACACACACACACAACACACACACACAACACACTAACTCACACACACACTCACAAACACTCACGCACACACATATTCTCTCTCACACAAGCAAACACACACATTTACATTACATTTACATTTAATCATTTAACAGACACTTTTATCCAAAGCGAGAAATGAGAAAAGAAGCAGTGAAGCTAACAGTGTATGAGTGTACACTCATTCACTCATGCATGCATACACACCACTCTTTGGACACAACAAAATGTACTGATTTTAAGTGAATGTGAGCCAAATAGGAGTGTGGAAACGAGTGTTTTGTACTTTATCTCCTCGTTCACTTTGTCCACTTCTTTATCAAAGCCGCCTGCATTATGTCAGTGGCCCGGCGTCCAGCTCTCCTTATCCAGCAGAGGAGCATCTCTTCCCTCAACACACAGCAGATGCTTTTAAATATAGCCTTCTATCTTTCACTCGCCGCTCACGATTATCTGTTCTCTCCATTCCTCTCTGCCTCGGCTCAGGACACTTCATGTGCACAAATATATAGAAACATGGCAACCTAGAATTTAAAGGCAAACATTTGGTGTTTATATCTCAAAAGACATGGTGCTGGAAAAAAAATACCAGATAGGAGAAAAAAATTATTTGTCAATGCGTTTTACGTTCCCTCAGAAAGAATGCAGAAGGTATAGAGAGCGAATCCAGCTTTCCTCAGGGGATGCTCAGGCAAACGCAAACGCATTGACATAATGTTTTCCTCCCATTTTATATTTTTCCACCCCTCATTTAGTCAAAACACTACACAATTCACACAGTAGCAGATCACCTCAGATCCAAAACTAGACACATCATTAAAAACTTTACAATAATTTAACAAAACCCAGTTTTGACACCGTATGGCACACACATGGTTCATACAATCTGATTCTGTTTGAACCACTTACAAACAGCTGCGCTCAATCTTAAGGGTTTGTAAAACTTCTGCTTTTCTAATGATACTGTCACGCCTCCGCTTCAGTTTTCATTCACCCGTCCACATCTCCAGCAGCCTCAAGTATTTTTATTTCTGGCCAAAAAGAGGGGGGGGGGTTATGTCCATGCATTGATTACCGAACGCTTAACAAAATCACGGTAAAGCACCGCTATCCCCTTCCTCTGGCTCCTGCTGCCCTTGAGATGTTGCGGGGAACAGCCTGGTTCACCAAACTTGATCTTCGTAGTGCCTACAATCCTATTCGCATCCGCAAGGGGGACGAAGGGAAATCCTCGATCATAACGCCAGGGCACTACGAATATCGGGTGATGCCGTATGGCCTGGTGAACTCACATGTTCCAGGGTTTAATGAATGAAAAGTGTCTATTTGTCTAAATTTGTGCTGATTTACCGCATGAACACTGGTTGTTCCTCAAGGCCAAAACATGCTCCTTCCACCACTCCCTGATGCATTTTCTGGGTTACCTCATTGGCCTTCAGGGTGTGCAGATGGACCCGGGAAAGGTGGTTGCAGTACGATCAGAGCCTCTTCCACAAATCATTAAGGAACTTTAGAGGTTCCTAGGGTATGCCAATTTTTATTGTATATTCATTCAGAATTTCAGTGCCATTGCCAATCCCCTAACCAATCTCCTCAAGGGTAAGCCAAAAAGTTTGAATTGGACAGAAGAGGCCAGCCAAGCTTTCGAATCACTCAAATTAGCCTTCACTTCAGGAAATCCTGTTTGTCGTAGAAGTGGACGCTTCTGCCACGGGGGCCGGCAGTGACAAGGATATCGTCAATCTGACTGACCACGAGGTGAGCGTCGCAGAGAGTGTGATTGAGATTATGAAGCCTCTTAAGATGGTCACTACAATACTGTGCACTGAAATAACACTATCAGTTTTCATGATTTTACCATTTTAAAAAATGATCTAGAAATCAATTAAACAAAATGACGACGACACTTCCACTGGCAGGGAAATCAAGCAAGCCATCAAAGAAAATCTGCAAGCCAGAGAAAATCTGCACTGCACTCGAACCGCGGTTAAAGACGCTTCCTCATCTGGATCCGGCCTGTCATGTGAGAATCCATGAATATATCCTCATCACAGAAGTCCTGATCACCGCAGAACGGGTTTATATAATAATTTTATCCTAAGATTGATATTTACTCTCATGTAAACTGAACATATTAACATTGTTACAATGTTCACTTAACTCACTTAGTAATTAGCTAAAGAGTCATTTTACTGCAGTGTGAGACCAGAGAGACTGCAGAGGCTAGTCCATCATCTGTGACAGCAGAGTCAGCATCTTCTCCTCTGCCAAGGTCAGCTTTGGCAGAACGTTTTGGCCTACTCTTTAAAACGGTTAAAAAGAGCCAGGATGATTTGCAGCAGCAGTTAAAGGATGAAGTGTACACCTATATAGCAAAGGAGTGCACTTCAATTGGATCAAACCCGCTTGCCTGGTGGAAGGCTCAAGAATCTGTTTATCCTAAACTAGCCAAGCTGGCAATTCATTAACTCGCTCTCGCTCTTGCTCTGTCCCCAGCGAGAGGGTTTTCCTGACGGCAGGCCATATAGTTACTCCACTCACTACTGATAATGTGGACAAACTGATCTTTTTGAAGAAAAACCTGAAAATAGAATAAATCTTAGCTTTTTAGAGGTGCATAATGACCTTACAAGTTAATCACAAAATGTTATACATGGCTCCAACATTTTACATTTTAACGTTTTATTTTGTATTTTCACATCGGGAGATGTCTTTCAGTTCAGTATTGCCTAACCTTTTCCCTGCCATTATGCCATTCATATTCGAACGCAGAGAGTGGCTGAATGATGTCTCACTAAAAGTGGTGTTTCAGAAAAGCTTGAACTTCGAACTCTCTCCCCCTCAAAGTCTTTTGTGCTTCCTCCCAGAATCGCTTTTTTTTTTCAATTCCACAGCACTGATCGACTCAGGTGTCACCCTGAATCTCATCCATCGAGATCTCATCAACAAATCCAACATTCCTCTCCAGCTATACATTATCCAGCTATACAAATCAGCGCTGTTACGAATTTTAAGAATGGAGTCATTCAGCAATTGAAGAATGGAGAAGAATAGAGGGGGCTCTTCATCCTTTCCAAATCATAACTGATCACAAGAACTTTGAATATATCAAGAACGCCAAGAGATTAAATCCACGGCAAGTTCGTTGGTCATTTCAATTCACTGTCACGTACTAACCAGGTAGTAAAAATAGCAAGGTTGATACCTTGTCAAGACGTCACGACTCCCTGTATGATGAATCCACTCCTGAATCCATCTTGTCCCCATCTTTCATCATCGCCCTGATTACCAGTGACCTGATGGAGGAACTCCAACAGGCTCAACAACATGTAGTGTCATGGCCCTCCATGATTAAAGATGTGGCTACTTACATCAAGTCTGTGCCCAGTCTAAGACACCTAAAGAACTGCCCTCTGGTCTTTTACAACCCTTACCCATTCCACAACGTCCTTGGTCACCACTCTCAGTGGATTTTGTCACTGGCCTGCCCCTCTCCAATGACTGCACCACAATCTTGATCATAATTGATTGGTTTCAGTAAAAATTCTTATCAGTGTAAATGGGGTGGTGATGGCGCAGTTGATGAGACACATGCCTTTGGTGTGAGAGACCCGGGTTTGAATCCACTGTGAGAAACCAATGTGTCCCTGAGCAAGACACTTAACCCCTAGTTGCTCCAGAGGCGTGCGACCTCTGACATATATAGCAATTGTAAGTCGCTTTGGATAAAAGCGTCAGCTAAATGAATAAATGTAAATGTGAATGTAACAGGACACTGAGTTCTGCCAGTGGTGTTAGCTTCATTGTGATGTTAGTTTCGGGCGAAGTTATACAGATCTTTGTTGGGAGAGTGAGTTTGCCGGACTATTCATTAAATATAATGAATAATTTGTGTGTGTGTGATTGGTCCAGACGCTACAACGGTTCCAAAGAGCCGTGTGAAATCAGTACTACTGACCAGGACAGCGGGTCTGGCGCTCCACAAGGGATCTCAAGCTACGGCTGCCGAGCAAGAAGCTCAGCCCTCGATATGAACGCCCATCCAATATCTTACGACAGATTAATGATGTCCCTTTCCAGCCCGAGCTTCCTGCCAACTACTGCATTTCTCCTACCTTCCATGTCTCTCTCCTCAAACCGGCCCACCCGTCTGCGGACCCCAATGCGGAGAACCAAGAACCACGCTCACACCACTTGACGTTGATGATTCACCAGCATACAAGGTGCCTGAACTTCTGGACTCTAAGAGGAGGTCAGCTCCAAGATTTTCACACAAGAATGTGTACGGGCTGGCTCCTGGAAAGCCAGTATTCCTGTTCAATACTGACCTTGAGGTTCGCTTTCGAAATTTGACTTGTCCTGTTGCCACAGTGGCACCATATATCCATTGTGTACGTCTTACGTGCACGCTCAAAATGTTGTGTTGTTTATGTTATGTATAAGGTTGTTTATCAAGCATTAAAAATACCTTTGTGATGCATTATAAACGAAGGCGTCATCTAGTGTTATAATGCATTGTACTCTTAAAAGTTATAACCACATATAAGTATTATAATGAGTTGTAACTATTATGATTATTTATCAGAGGGTAAAACATATTTTAAGGTTGTTTGTAAGGCATTATGCATGTATAATAATTCATTAACGGAAAATAATTATTAAGCTAATTTCAAACTTGAACAGTGTTTAATTAAGTAAGCTTCTAGAAAGAGAAACAACAATAAATAAGTATAAATATACACACTGATAAAGCATCAATGTGCAAATAAATACAATCTGCATGTCGTATGACATTACTGTAACATTAGAAAAATGAGTAACACTTTACAATAAGGTTCATTAGTTAACATTAGTTAACTACCTTAGTTAACATGAACTACAGCAAGAATGAACAATACTTCTACAGCATTTATTAATCTGAGTTAATATTAATTTCAACATTTACCAATACATTATTAAAATCAAAGTTTGTACTTGTTTGTTGTATTAGTTACTGTGAACTAATATGAACAAACAATACAATAAGAAAGAACGGTAACACTTTACAATAAGGTTCATTAGTTAACATTAGTTAATGCATTAACTAATATGAACTAACAATAATCAATACATTTGTTAATGTATTAGTTCATCTTTGTTAATGTTAGTTAATACAAATACAGCTGTTCATTGTTTCTTCATGTTAGTCACCGGGCATTAACTAATGTTAACAAATACAACCTTTGATTTTAATAATATATTAGTAAATGTTGGAATTAATATTAACTAAGATTAATAAATGCTGAAGAAGTAATGTTCATTCTTAGTTCATGTTAACTAAGGTAGTTAACTAATGTTAACTAATCAACCTTATTGTAAAGTGTTACCGAAAAAACAGCTAGATTTTTGTTAACTAACATTAACAAAGATTAATAAATACTTTAACAAATGTATTGCTCATTAGTTCATGTTAGCAGAGCCGGCCCTCCCTATACTGCACTTATTCGCAATCACAAAAGTTTATTATTTGCATTTGCTTTTAAACGTTGCCGGTTAAACATTTCATTCGAGTGCTGTTCTGACATGCGCACACTAAACACCTGCCAAACAGCGCCCGATTACTGGACTTTATCTGAATTGCCTCCGATTGTGCAAATACTGTCAAATACACTCAGTGTTTACATAAACACAGTTGGTTATGTCTAAAGTGAAAGTAATTAGTTGCTTCTGTCAGTTTGTTAAAAGCGGGACAGCAGCCTAAAGTATACATGGAGAGTTAAAGGAATAGTTCACCCAAACATGATATTATTTACTCTCTCCATGTATCAGTTTCTTTCTTCTGCTGAACACAAAATATGATATTTTGAAGAATGTGTGTAACCAAACAGTTGCAGGTCCCCATTGACTTCCATGTAGGAAAACAAAAAACAATGGAAATCAATGGGGTTTATCAATTGTTTGGTTACACACATTCATCAAAATATCTTCGTTTTACATGAATTTCTCTAACAAGTTTGGAAAGGAATAAATCCTCCATTTTGAGTTACATTGTTTCATTTGTATATACATTTCAAGACTGGCCAAGCATCAGGAATACTCCCGTTAGGACGCCTGGATGGCAAAAGGCCAACGGCAAAAACTAGATTAGAGAGAACAGTTGCATATCAGCAGTGACTCAATGACTATATACAAGTCTATCAACCCGGCAGGATCATCTGACACACTACTTTCCTTCGACACTTTAACAAGGTTTGCTTTATCAAGGTTGTTTCATGCCTTAACATTTACATATTACACTCCGAATAACCAAATTATAGCACAATAACTGTTAATCTATTAAAATTGCACGTAAAGCACACTGTATATAATGCTCCTCTCTCAAAGCCCCCACTAGCTGATCATCAGTGTAGTTCAGAGCTTGCAAAGTGCCTTACCAGAGCTGGGCATGTTTTATAATAATTTATTTAAAAAATGATACATAGTAGCCTGTGATCTTGACTTATCTTTGGTCAAAGATTTGTAACGCTGTGTGCAACTAGATTCCATTTAAAGGAATGTTCGGTTACACTTTATGTTAAGGTGTATGTGTTAGTGTAATTATACGTTTAAGTACTGAGTAATAATAATTAACTACATGTACTTACTATAGGCTTATGGTTTGGTTTAGGGTTAGTTGCATGTAATTATGCCTAATTTATAGTTATTACTATAGTAACTACATGTAGCATGTGTAACAATGACACTGTAAAATAAAGTGTTAGCGAATGTTCTACTAACTAATTACTTTAAATAATTGATCTAACCGAGTTTCTCCCTTAAGCTGCGGCTGTGATCCCTGCGGCTCAAGGATTGTAAAAGACGAGGAGTCAGAACATGAAGTTTATTGTGATCATCACTCTTCTCCAGCTGTGACTCTCTGATGTGCCGCCATTAAAAAACAAACAAAGTCAATTATTTTTTCACCCCATGAGAATATTTTTACATTCACACATTTCATTTGATCAGTATTATTAATGAATGCCCATTACTTACCACTGAGTTTTTTTAAACTTCACAACCTGAGTTTGGAGATATACTTAAATTTACTAGCAGAGGTCCATGTGGAATAAAAATTGCCAGTCACTTTGCTATACTTGTTGGTGACGAGGACATATTACCTGGAAATAAACAGGGGGAAAACATCTTTGACATGACAAGTATGACACAATATATTTCAAAGATAATAAGAATATTAAGATAGTTATACTCTGGTCAGAACGCTCTTGCATAATTCTTCCACAGAAACTGACGATGGATCCAGTACATCCATCTCATCCAGAAAGCCTGGTACATCTGGATGTGCTTTCAGATAGATAGAGCTGTTACTGTAAACAATTACTTAGATGACACAGTAAGACCAAGAAAGGCACACATTAAAGCTGCCCTTATAAAGATGAGTCAAGGCTGTGGAGAATGGAGCTGGGCAAACACTTGTGAACATATTGCCACTTCTGTTCGTTATGGAGAAGCCAATGCAATGTGCAAACAGGTGTGTGCTGAAAATACACATTTCATATCAAATAATGCCAAAACCATTATAACATTTTACATTGTGAAAAATACTGTTGTAATAATACTATATCTAATTTTGTTCTCCGAAAGGTACATTGGCAGCAGCAATATGCCCATTCGTCAATATTCGCAAATCCCGGCGTGAGGCGGCAGAAATAGCCTGAGAATATACATGTTGATGTCCTCTTCCGGACGGTAAAGATCTTAATAAACCTGAGAATATACACCGCTGTATTAATGTGTCGATGTCTCTTCCGGACGGTAAAGATCTTAATAAACCTGTGAATATACACCGCTGTATTAATGTGTCCGTGTCTCTTCCGGACGGTAAAGATCTTAATAAACCTGAGAATATACACCGCTGTATTAATGTGTCGATGTCTCTTCCGGACGGTAAAGATCTTAATAAACCTGAGAATATACACCGCTGTATTAATGTGTCAGTGTCTCTTCCGGACGGTAAAGATCTTAATAAACCTGAGAATATACACCGCTGTATTAATGTGTCGATGTCTCTTCCGGACGGTAAAGATCTTAATAAACCTGAGAATATACACCGCTGTATTAATGTGTCGATGTCTCTTCCGGACGGTAAAGATCTTAATAAACCTAAGAATATACACCGCTGTATTAATGTGTCGATGTCTCTTCCGGACGGTAAAGATCTTAATAAACCTGAGAATATACACCGCTGTATTAATGTGTCGATGTCTCTTCCGGACGGTAAAGATCTTAATAAACCTGAGAATATACACCGCTGTATTAATGTGTCGATGTCTCTTCCGGACGGTAAAGATCTTAATAAACCTGTGAATATACACCGCTGTATTAATGTGTCGATGTCTCTTCCGGACGGTAAAGATCTTAATAAACCTGAGAATATACACCGCTGTATTAATGTGTCGATGTCTCTTCCGGACGGTAAAGATCTTAATAAACCTGAGAATATACACCGCTGTATTAATGTGTCGGTGTCTCTTCCGGACGGTAAAGATCTTAATAAACCTGTGAATATACACCGCTGTATTAATGTGTCGATGTCTCTTCCGGACGGTAAAGATCTTAATAAACCTGAGAATATACACCGCTGTATTAATGTGTCCGTGTCTCTTCCGGACGGTAAAGATCTTAATAAACCTGTGAATATACACCGCTGTTGTCACGGATCACAGAGGAATCAGACAAGATGGTAAGTTATCAGTGTTTATTTTGCAGAAGGATTGCGGTCGGAGATAACAGGTGAGAAGAAGTAACATAGAAAGTTCAATGAAGCTTAGCTGTGGTTTTAAGTCTCTCTCTTTCTTTCCCTCTCTTGCAGGTGGCGTGGCGATGGCTGGTACGGATGGGTTGATCCAAGATGAGTGAAGCGACGGTAAGTAGAAGGTAAGTGATCGGGAAGTCTGTGAGCCATGGAATGACGAGACCAGACAAGTGACTGCAGTGAAGGTGAGTGTTTTATAGTCCATATGGTTGATGGGACACAGGTGACGGTGATTAGTACTCAGGGGATAATGAACGGGGAAAAGTCTGGTTGGGTGAAAGGGAACGAGTGGGCGGAGATGGTGATCTGGATGATGTAACCCTGACAGTACCCCCCCCCTCCCGAGGCGGCTCTTGACGCCTGAGACGGGCGCTGCCGGCGGCGAGGTCGACCACGACCCCTGGGAGCCGGACGATCCGGATGATCACTGTGGAACTGGGTGAGTAGCGTTGGATCCAAGATGTCATCTCGCAGGACCCAGGAACGTTCCTCTGGTCCGTAGTCCTCCCAGTCCACCAGGTACTCCAGCCGAGGACCTCGCCGCCGAGAATCCATGATAGAGCGGACTCGATAAATGGGCTCCTCTTCAACGGGAACGGGAGGAGGTACGTCAGTGGGAAGGTTATCTGAGGGAACAGGGGTGACAGGGTCAGTGAAGGGTTTAAGTAAGGAAAAATGGAATGAAGGAGCAATCCTGAAATGAGGGGGAAGATTGAGCCTGTAGGTCACTTCGTTCAACTGCCTCTGGATGGTGAATGGTCCGATGAATCGAGGACTCAGCTTACGGCAAGGTAGACGGAGACGGATGTCTCGAGTCGACAACCACACCTTTTGACCTCGCTGATACTGAGGGGTGTCGAGTCGGTGACGGTCCGCTTGTTCCTTGTGTCTCCGTACTGCCTGCTGTAGATGCACATGAGCTGAGTCCCATACCCCCTCGCTCTGATGGAACCAGAAGTCGACAGCTGGAACCTCCGAGGGCTCACCCGACCAAGGAAAGAGTGGAGGCTGGTAACCAAGGATACACTGGAAGGGGGTGAGCCCGGTGGTGTTCTGCCGCAGAGAGTTTTGGGCATACTCAGCCCATGGGAGGTAACGGTTCCAGCTGTCCTGGTACTGATGGCAGTACATCCGCAGGTAACCTCCAATCTCCTGAATCTTCCGCTCAGTCTGGCCGTTAGTCTGCGGATGGTAGCCTGAGGAAAGGCTGATGGTGACCCCGAGGAGTTTGAAGAAGGCTTGCCATACTCTTGAGATGAACTGAGGTCCCCGATCCGAGACGATATCCTCTGGGAGGCCGAAGTTCCTAAAGACGTTGTGGAATAGAGCTTCAGCTGCTTGTAACGCAGTGGGAAGACCAGGTAAGGAAATCAGCTTACAACCTTTAGAGAACCTGTCCACAACAACGAATACGCAGGTAAAGCCTTCTGAATTGGGTAGATCAGTCATGAAATCGACACCAATGTGTGACCATGGTCGCCTGGGAAGAGGTAACGGCACGAGCTTGCCTTCTGGGACTCTCCTCGGGGTGTTGGTGATGGCACAGACTGAACAACCGCGGATGAACCTGGAGACATCTCTGGAGATGGACGGCCACCAGTACCGTTGACTGAGGAGCGAGAGGGTACGCTTGCTACCCGGATGTCCAGAGCCCGGAAGGGAGTGAGCGGAGTCCAGAAGGGGAGTACGTAGATGTGGAGGTACGAAAATACGCCCTTCTGGACCTCCCGGCGGAGCGGGTTGACGTGTCAGTTCCTGGGCGATCTGTTGGTCAACCTCCCAGACGATTGGACTGAGGATTACGGCTGGAGGGAGGATAGGTTCGGGATGAAGATCTTCAACAGAGGTGTGATGGAGTCGTGAAAGTGCATCAGCCTTGCAATTCTTACTCCCGGGACGATATGACACCACAAAGTTGAAGCGTGTGAAGAATAGAGCCCAGCGGGCTTGTCTAGGGTTCAGTCTTTTAGCCTCCCTTAAGTACTCCAAGTTGCGATGATCGGTGATTACTGTGAATTGATGGTTAGCTCCCTCCAGCCAGTGCCTCCACTCCTCAAGGGCCAGTTTGATGGCCAGCAGCTCTCGGTTACCGACGTCATAGTTCCGCTCCGCCGGGGCTAATTTCTTGGAGAAGAAGGCGCATGGAAGGAGTTTGGGTGGCTCACCCTGCCGCTGAGAGAGAACTGCTCCTACTCCAGTAGATGAGGCATCTACCTCTACCACAAACGGAAGGTCCGGGTTTGGATGAATGAGGATGGGAGCAGTGATGAAAGTTTCCTTTAAACGCTGGAAGGCCTGTACTGCGGAGGGAGATAGGGACAGAGACTTGGGCCGTCCCTTGAGGGAAGAAGTGAGGGGAGCACTGATATGACTGTAGTTCCGGATGAATCATCTATAGAAGTTCGCGAACCCCAGGAATCGTTGCAGTTCCTTTACGGAGGAGGGTTGTGGCCAGTTCTGGATAGTTTCCACCTTCCTCTGGTCCATTTGGATGCCCTGTTGGTTGATGACATAACCCAGGAAGTGAACGGTAGAGGTGTGAAATTCGCACTTCTCCAGCTTCAGATATAACCTGTGTGCTCTCAGCTTCTCGAGGACCTGGATGACATGTTGATGGTGCTCAGACATAGAAGAAGAGTATATGAGTATATCATCAATGTAGACGATTACAAAACGGTTGAGGAACTCTCGAAGGACTTCATTCATATGACCTTGGAAGACGGCAGGAGCGTTGGACAGTCCGAAAGGCATGACCTGATACTCGTAGTGGCCCGAGGGGGTCACAAAGGCAGTTTCCACTCATCTCCACGCCGGATTCGGATCAGATTATACGCACTTCTAAGGTCCAGTTTGGAGAAAATGCGTGCACCACGCAGCTGTTCCAGGGCGGCAAGTACCAGAGGAAGGGGATAGCTGAATTTGACAGTCTGAGAGTTAAGATGACGGTAATCGATACAGGGCCGCAAGCCTCCGTCCTTTTTGGCCACAAAGAAGAAGCTCGAAGCGGCAGGGGAGGTAGATGGTCGAATAAACTGCTGATGTAAAGCTTCCTTCACATACTCTTCCATGGCCTTCTGTTCCGGGATGGACAGAGGATATATACGACCTTTGCGAAGGGTGGCTCCGGGTAGCAAGTCGATGGCGCAGTCCCATGGCCGGTGTGGAGGTAGTTTGGTTGCCAGTTCCTTACTGAATACGTCCTGGAACGCCTGGTACTCCACTGGGATTTCGCCTTGAACTTGGACTTCAGGGCTTTCCACCGAAGTAGAACAGACAGGAACTCTAGTTTCCCCCGCGGGTGACTTGGAACGGGACGAAGAATGAACCTTCTGGATGGAACTGAGGCAGGATCTATGGCAATCTTCACCCCAACGGAGTACCTCTCCAGTTCCCCAGTGGAGTACCGGCTGATGTTGTACTAACCAGGGACGTCCCAGGATGATATCCGCGGTGGACTCCTCCAGCACCATAAGAGAAATTTCCTCAGAGTGTAAACAGCCGATACGAAGAGTTAGAGTGGGTGTATAATGGCGAATTCGACCACGACCTAATGGCTTGCCTTGTATGGTTTGGACGGGAAGATCTCGGCACAGACGGCGTCGCCGAATATTCAACTTTTGGAGAAACTGGGTGGATATGAAGTTCCCCGCAGACCCGGAGTCAATGAGGGCTTGCGCTGGGAGACAAACACAGGAGGTTAATACATGTACTCTGGTACGTGTGAGAGGCTCAATCTTCGGGGAGAGTTGAATGGCACTTACCGCCTGTCGCGGAGGTCGTACAGGGCAAGAACTGAGGAGATGCTTGTCGGAAGCACAGTATAGACAGAGGGAATGTTGAAATCTGCGCTGGCGTTCAGCTGTAGAAAGGTGGGTGGAGTCTACTTCCATTGGAACTGGTGCTGGAGGAGTGACTGAAGGCGCCGGAGGCGGAGAACTTACAGTGGGTACAAACCTATCACAAGCGGTGAGACGCTGGGCTGTACGGATTGTCTGCTGGATCAGATTCTCTAACCCCATGCTGTCCTCATACACCACCAACAGCTGGCGGACGTTGGAATTCAAACCATGACGAAAGGCGGTGATCAGGGCGGTTTCATTCCAGCCGCTAGCTGCGGCTAGTGTGCGGAACTGAAGCGTATACGAACTCACTGAAGAATTTCCTTGACGGAGGTTATAGAGTTGGTCGTGAATGGACAGTTCTGATATTGTTTGCCCAAAAACCTCTTTAAAGTGCTGTTTAAAACTTGAGAAGGATTTGACCACCGGGGCATCTGAATCCCACAATGACTGTGCCCATCGAAGTGCTTGACCAGATAACAGTGAGATAATGAAAGCCACCCGGGCGGTATCACTACGGAACTGATGCTCATTCATGGAGATATACAAGGATACCTGGAGAAGAAACCCACTGCAGTTCTCCGCCTCACCAGAGTAGGGCGCTGGCCGGGCCATGGGACTCGCAGAGGCAGTGAACGAAGCAGCGGGAGGTTGCGGAAGTGGAGGTGGTGGAAAGAGTGCCGCGGCGACCGGAGGATTAGCCGCTGAGGAATCCTCTTCTAAATCCGACTGATTCTGCATAATTACTCCTTTCTGTGGTCTGGTCTTCTGTCACGGATCACAGAGGAATTAGACAAGATGGTAAGTTATCAGTGTTTATTTTGCAGAAGGATTGCGGTCGGAGATAACAGGTGAGAAGAAGTAACATAGAAAGTTCAATGAAGCTTAGCTGTGGTTTTAAGTCTCTCTCTTTCTTTCCCTCTCTTGCAGGTGGCGTGGCGATGGCTGGTACGGATGGGTTGATCCAAGATGAGTGAAGCGACGGTAAGTAGAAGGTAAGTGATCGGGAAGTCTGTGAGCCATGGAATGACGAGACCAGACAAGTGACTGCAGTGAAGGTGAGTGTTTTATAGTCCATATGGTTGATGGGACACAGGTGACGGTGATTAGTATTCAGGGGATAATGAACTGGGAAAAGTCTGGTTGGGTGAAAGGGAACGAGTGGGCGGAGATGGTGATCTGGATGATGTAACCCTGACAGCTGTATTAATGTGTCGATGTCTCTTCCGGACGGTAAAGATCTTAATAAACCTGAGAATATACACCGCTGTATTAATGTGTCGATGTCTCTTCCGGACAGTAAAGATCTTAATAAACCTGTGAATATACACCGCTGTATTAATGTGTCCGTGTCTCTTCCGGACGGTAAAGATCTTAATAAACCTGAGAATATACACCGCTGTGTTAATGTGTCCGTGTCTCTTCCGGACGGTAAAGATCTTAATAAACCTGTGAATATACACCGCTGTATTAATGTGTCGATGTCTCTTCTGGACGGTGAAGATCTTAATAAACCTGAGAATATACACCGCTGTGTTAATGTGTCCGTGTCTCTTCCGGACGGTAAAGATCTTAATAAACCTGAGAATATACACCGCTGTATTAATGTGTCGATGTCTCTTCCGGACAGTAAAGATCTTAATAAACCTGAGAATATACACCGCTGTGTTAATGTGTCCGTGTCTCTTCCGGACGGTAAAGATCTTAATAAACCTGAGAATATACACCGCTGTATTAATGTGTCGATGTCTCTTCCGGACAGTAAAGATCTTAATAAACCTGAGAATATACACCGCTGTATTAATGTGTCGATGTCTCTTCCGGACAGTAAAGATCTTAATAAACCTGAGAATATACACCGCTGTATTAATGTGTCCGTGTCTCTTCCGGACGGTAAAGATCTTAATAAACCTGTGAATATACATCGCTGTATTAATGTGTCCGTGTCTCTTCCGGACGGTAAAGATCTTAATAAACCTGTGAATATACACCGCTGTATTAATGTGTCCGTGTTTCTTCCGGACGGTAAAGATCTTAATAAACCTGAGAATATACACCGCTGTATTAATGTGTCGATGTCTCTTCCGGACAGTAAAGATCTTAATAAACCTGAGAATATACACCGCTGTATTAATGTGTCGATGTCTCTTCCGGACGGTAAAGATCTTAATAAACCTGAGAATATACACCGCTGTATTAATGTGTCCGTGTCTCTTCCGGACAGTAAAGATCTTAATAAACCTGAGAATATACACCGCTGTATTAATGTGTCGATGTCTCTTCCGGACGGTAAAGATCTTAATAAACCTGAGAATATACACCGCTGTATTAATGTGTCGATGTCTCTTCCGGACAGTAAAGATCTTAATAAACCTGAGAATATACACCGCTGTATTAATGTGTCGGTGTCTCTTCCGGACAGTAAAGATCTTAATAAACCTGAGAATATACACCGCTGTATTAATGTGTCCGTGTCTCTTCCGGACAGTAAAGATCTTAATAAACCTGAGAATATACACCGCTGTATTACTGTGTCGATGTCTCTTCCGGACAGTAAAGATCTTAATAAACCTGAGAATATACACCGCTGTATTACTGTGTCGATGTCTCTTCCGGACGGTAAAGATCTTAATAAACCTGTGAATATACACCGCTGTATTAATGTGTCGATGTCTCTTCCGGACGGTAAAGATCTTAATAAACCTGAGAATATACACCGCTGTATTAATGTGTCGATGTCTCTTCCGGACGGTAAAGATCTTAATAAACCTGTGAATATACACCGCTGTATTAATGTGTCCGTGTCTCTTCCGGACAGTAAAGATCTTAATAAACCTGAGAATATACACCGCTGTATTAATGTGTCGATGTCTCTTCCGGACAGTAAAGATCTTAATAAACCTGTGAATATACACCGCTGTATTAATGTGTCGATGTCTCTTCCGGACAGTAAAGATCTTAATAAACCTGAGAATATACACCGCTGTATTAATGTGTCGATGTCTCTTCCGGACGGTAAAGATCTTAATAAACCTGAGAATATACACCGCTGTATTAATGTGTCGATGTCTCTTCCGGACGGTAAAGATCTTAATAAACCTGAGAATATACACCGCTGTATTACTGTGTCGATGTCTCTTCCGGACGGTAAAGATCTTAATAAACCTGAGAATATACACCGCTGTATTACTGTGTCGATGTCTCTTCCGGACGGTAAAGATCTTAATAAACCTGAGAATATACACCGCTGTATTAATGTGTCGATGTCTCTTCCGGACGGTAAAGATCTTAATAAACCTGAGAATATACACCGCTGTATTAATGTGTCCGTGTCTCTTCCGGACAGTAAAGATCTTAATAAACCTGAGAATATACACCGCTGTATTAATGTGTCCGTGTCTCTTCCGGACAGTAAAGATCTTAATAAACCTGAGAATATACACCGCTGTATTAATGTGTCGATGTCTCTTCCGGACAGTAAAGATCTTAATAAACCTGAGAATATGTAATACATGTGAACTTTGTCTTGGTCGGGTGTTATAGATTGAATTGCTGTGTGTGTAAAAGGCTGTTTGCATGCAATCCTTTTACTAGTATATAAAATAATTTAGACAAAACAGCATGTTTTCAAATTTCAAAACCCCTTTGCTGCTTTACATCAGGACATCATAATTTCATTATTGTGATTTGTAAAAGGTTTCACTGAACAGTTTTGGTTTAGATTTTTACAAATCAAGATGTTTAGTTTAGGCCCCGTCCTCACACTTTCTTTGGGCTTTATTAGGGGAGGGTCTTTGTCTTCCTAGATTTTATTAAAAAAAATGTATGTGTTTTATGGCTTATCTTAGTGGGGGTTCTATTCAATAACCACACATAAATGAAATTTTCTCCAAAAGACAAACTTAAACATAGCTGCATGCTTCTTACATACTATTGTAGGAGATTGTATGCTAAATACAGTGTAATGTGATGAAGCCTTGAGAGTGTTATAGAGTAAGCAACTGAAAAAAGCACAAATGTCAAAACTCAAAGCCCTCGGACGGCAGAGGTTAACGTGCGTCAGCTCTCGGTCTCAGTTCAGGAACATGGAAATCCTTCTTCTTGGTCTAATGTGCCGATGAAATACTGAAGGGTCCGTGTACATTCAGATTATTTGTTTTCTCGTTTTTGTCTTCAAAACGGGAACATTAAGAAACCAGGCATAGTCAACGCTTCATATGAACATAAAAAATCATAAAACTTTGTTCTAATTCGCCATTTTATTGTTGGAAAAACAATAAAATGGGCAGGTGTCACGGGTCCCGTTGCAGCAACGAGGAAACCGGATCTAAATGCAGCAGTCTTTATTAATCATAAACTCAAACTTACAGAAATACTCAAGACATCTCTCACACGGGACAGAACAACACCAGCGATGACAGACAACTGAACAGGATTAAACACAGGGCTTAAAGACACAGGGACCTGATCAAAGACACAAGACACCGCTGACTAACCAGACACTGACTGATTACGGTGTCCATGGCAACTAAGGAGTGGCGGGAAAATAACAAATTAACACAGGAAGTCCAAACACACACAGACATTTAACAATTTAATTCCATTCACATTTATTTGTATAGCGCTTTTCACAATACACATCATTTCAAAGCAGCTTTATAGAAAGTGCATGAGTCTGTAAGACTGGAAAAACTAGTTGAGGAACGACCACTCCTCGAGGGACACCTGAACGACCACTCCTCGAGGGACACCTGAACGACCACTCCTCGAGGGACACCTGAACGACCACTCCTCGAGGGACACCTGAACGACCACTCCTCGAGGGACACCTGAACGACCACTCCTCGAGGGGACACCTGAACGACCACTCCTCGAGGGGACACCTGAACGACCACTCCTCGAGGGACACCTGAACGACCACTCCTCGAGGGACACCTGAAAGACCACTCCTCGAGGGGACACCTGAACGACCACTCCTCGAGGGACACCTGAACGACCACTCCTCGAGGGACACCTGAACGACCACTCCTCGAGGGACACCTGAACGACCACTCCTCGAGGGACACCTGAACGACCACTCCTCGAGGGACACCTGAACGACCACTCCTCAAGGGACACCTGAACGACCACTCCTCGAGGGGACACCTTAACGACCACTCCTCGAGGGACACCTGAACGACCACTCCTCGAGGGACACCTAAACGACCACTCCTCGAGGGACACCTAAACGACCACTCCTCGAGGGGACACCTGAACGACCACTCCTCGAGGGACACCTGAACGACCACTCCTCGAGGGACACCTAAACGACCACTCCTCGAGGGACACCTAAACGACCACTCCTCGAGGGGACACCTGAACGACCACTCCTCGAGGGACACCTGAACGACCACTCCTCGAGGGACACCTGAACGACCACTCCTCGAGGGGACACCTTAACGACCACTCCTCGAGGGACACCTGAACGACCACTCCTCGAGGGACACCTAAACGACCACTCCTCGAGGGGACACCTGAACGACCACTGCTCGAGGGGACACCTGAACGACCACTGCTCGAGGGGACGCCTGAACGACCACTCCTCGAGGGGACACCTGAACGACCACTCCTCGAGGGACACCTGAACGACCACTCCTCGAGGGGACACCTGAACGACCACTCCTCGAGGGACACCTGAACGACCACTCCTCGAGGGAGTCCGTGTCCCACTCCCACTCCTCGAGGGGACAACTGAACGACCACTCCTCGAGGGGACACCTGAACGACCACTCCTCGAGGGGACACCTGAACGACCACTCCTCAAGGGACACCTGAACGACCACTCCTCGAGGGACACCTGAACGACCACTCCTCGAGGGGACACCTGAACGACCACTCCTCAAGGGACAACTGAACGACCACTCCTCGAGGGGACACCTGAACGACCACTCCTCGAGGGACACCTGAACGACCACTCCTCGAGGGGACACCTGAACGACCACTCTTCGAGGGGACACCTGAACGACCACTCCTCGAGGGACACCTGAACGACAACTGCTGGAGGGGACACCTGAACGACCACTCCTCGAGGGACACCTGAACGACCACTGCTCGAGGGGACACCTGAACGACCACTCCTCAAGGGGACACCTGAACGACCACTTTTCGAGGGGACACCTGAACGACCACTCTTCGAGGGGACACCTGAACGACCACTCCTCGAGGGACACCTGAACGACCACTGCTGGAGGGGACACCTGAACGACCACTGCTCGAGGGGACACCTGAACGACCACTCCTCAAAGGGACACCTGAACGACCACTCCTCGAGGGACACCTGAACGACCACTCCTCGAGGGGACACCTGAACGACCACTCCTCGAGGGAACACCTGGACGACCACTCCTCGAGGGGACACCTGAACGACCACTCCTCGAGGGGAATACCTGAACGACCGCTCCTCGAGGGGACACCTGAACGACCACTCCTCGAGGGGACACCTGAACGACCACTCCTCGAGGGACACCTGAACGACCACTCCTCGAGGGGACACCTGAACGACCACTCCTCGAGGGGACACCTGAACGACCACTCCTCGAGGGACACCTGAACGACCACTCCTCGAGGGGACACCTGAACGACCACTCCTCGAGGGGACACCTGAACGACCACTCCTCGAGGGGACACCTGAACGACCACTCCTCGAGGGGACACCTGAACGACCACTCCTCGAGGGACACCTGAACGACCACTCCTCGAGGGGACACCTGAACGACCACTCCTCGAGGGGACACCTGAACGACCACTCCTCGAGGGGACACCTGAACGACCACTCCTCGAGGGGACACCTGAACGACCACTCCTCGAGGGGACACCTGAACGACCACTCCTCGAGGGACACCTGTCATTGGTCAATTGTTGTTTTCTTGATGAAAGGCTTAAAACTGCTTAAAGCTTAAACTATCTTGGAACATGACCTAGAGAATAAAGACGAGTTAATAATATTGAGAAGATGCTCTTCTACTACAGATAACAACTCCTTCAGTAGTTTAGTGGGTATTGGATCTAATAAACATGTTGTTGGTTTAGATGCAATGATAAGTTTATTTAGCTCCTTCTGTCTTATTGTTGTAAAGCGGTGTAGTTGATCTTGAGGAGCGATAATCGAGGATGAATCATGAGGCGCTGTTAAAGTAGTACATTTATAATTGTGTTTCTGATGCATTCGATTTTCTCATTGAAGAAATGTATAAAGTCGTTACTAAACTGTAATGGAATAATTTGTTCAGGTGATGTCTGTTTATCTGTCTTGGATTGTTTTGGTTATTTTCTATTAGTTTCCGTAACAGCGGGAATAAAACGCCGCTTTCCGCTGATTGGCCATATCATCATCAGTTCTTACTGCAGTTCATTTTTAACCAATTATTGAGAAAAACAAAAACAGAAAATGATTGTATACAGGAATGACTGTATCGAAGTTCACAGCAGAATACTGTACTGTCTCCTGGTTAGGGTTTGTTCTTCTGGATGTCTCCGTTGGCCTCAGCCCTGTCCTGTGTAAATGTTAGCTTGTGTATGACCTTCGCCTGTTAGTGGACTTCGAGTGTGGATTTACCTTCGTGCCTCGGAGAAGTACACATATAATGTGACAAAATTAATATATCTTTGTCCTGAGGATTGTGTTCTCAGAAGCTTCTGCCAAGATTTTCTCAAACATTCGTTCATAGTTATATCTGTTCTTTATTAATATTCTCAAAACATTATTTATTCATCGTTGCTGGAGCGTTTCATTTTCTGAAATGATTCATATCGAGGTTTGTCTAACAATTTTTATAATGTACTTGTTTCAGAACCTTCAGAGAACATTCAGAAGTAACATTCCCATAATGTTTGAAGAATGATACAATGTAATGTTCCCTTGACGTTCACATAACTAAGAAAAAAAAAGTTTTTATAACTTAATGGAAATTTTAGAACATATTTTTGTTAGCAATAGCACAGCTTATTTGTATTATTATTATTTGAATGTTTTTATTTGATCAAGACCTGAGGTATATCAAGGCATGGTGGATACAGTGTTTGCTAGTTTTTTTCTGTCATGTTTGGAGTTTGACTGTGTGTCAGTAAAACACACTCATCAAATGAATAGTGGATGAATAATTGACAATGGGAAAAATGAATACGAGAGAGAAAACTCACGTGATTTGATTATTAACAGCTGAACAGAATTAGTTCGACAGTTGGTTGTGAAATAACTGGATGCACGTTCACTAAAGGACAAGAGAGGGCGCCAAAATACATATTTACTGCAATTACGTCACAATTTATAATAATTAATAATAACACTAATGTTATGAACCAATCATTTTAGATATTCTAATCTCAAGACTGGAAGCTGTAAGTATTTATCATATCGGTTTGTAAACATAAACTATCCAAAAATAACTGACACTTAAGGACGATAACTGTGATTCAATCACATATTTGTTTTAAAATGATAATATAATTCAGTATAATATTCAAAGCTTTCTTTGGAGATCGATTGCACAATAAAGGAGTTAGTGTTATTATAATGTGAATTACACGAGTAAAGCACAATACAGTAGCCTAGCCTATCTGCTAACTGTTCTCTGCCAGAGAGAGTGTGTGTGTACGGGTGCGCGTGTGTGTGTGTGTGTGTGTGTGACTGCGGTGTTTCCTCATTCTCTCAGTGTTCTCCTCACTCATGACCGGTGAGTCCTTCCTTCCTTCGCTTTGACACCACACCACATCACACACACACACACACACACACACACACACACACACACACACACACACACACACACACACACTGCACGAGAAAGAGGAAAGATCGGAGTGTGTGTTGGGTTGAGACCTAGTTTTCTACAGTCTATGGTTGGGACTGAGAATTGGACCGATAGCAGTTTAGCAATAAAGATTGATTTGTGATGCATTTCTATCTGTCAGGATCTCAAGTTATTGCCTGCTGCGTGTAATATAACCAACAGCGAACAAAACAGCTTTGAAATATTTATGCAGCTATATTATATTATTCTGTTTCTACTGTCGTGATATTCATCTGCTTGTAAGTTGGAATCAATGAAGGTTTATAAGTCATGACCGCCAACATGAATACAAAATTCATCTCAATCCACATTTATTTGTGTAGCGCTTTTCACAATATTCGGTTTAAACCAGCTTTACAGAGAATCACGAGTCTACAGAGTGATATGTTATCAGAGATCACTGTCCAAGTTTCAGAAATGTACACAAATCACGCAGTTAGTCATGTATAGGCTACATTTTAGGCAGAAACATTACAAGTTGTGAACATGATTACACTATAGCCTATTGAAAATTGTGTTTTCACAACATAATGAATTGAAACAGACAGTACATGAAATAAAGCAGCAAAGAAATAAATTAAGTTATCAGAAAAAATAAACAAAAATAATGGTAACACTTTACAAATAAGGTTCATTAGTTAACAGTTAACTACATTAGTTAACTATATTAGTTAACATGAACTAAGAATTAACAATATTTCTTCAGCAATTATTAATCTTAGTTAATATTAATTTCAACATTTACTAATATATTATTAAAATCAAAGGTTGTATTTGTTAACATTAGTTAATGCACTGTGAACTAACGTGAACAAACAATAAACTGGTGCATTTTTATTAACTAACATTAACAAAGATTAATAAATACTGTAACTAATGTATTGATCATTGTTAGTTCATGTTAGTAAATACATTAACTAATGAACCTTACTGTAAAGTGTTGCCAAAATAATGACTATAGTATACACTACAGTGATGCTGGATTTAAGCCGTAGATCTGTTGTCTGTCACACTCATGACTGATATTTCCTTCACAGTTAAACAAAAGTGTGTGTTTGACACGTGGTGTGATGAAACTAACTTTAGTTTGAAACCTCTGTGGTGTTAGAGACTGAGATGATCATGGTCTGATATCACACAGGACTATGAGCTTTAACTGAGCTCAGACTGATCATTACACACACACACACACACACACACACACACACACACACACACACACACACACACACACACACACACACACACACACACACACACACACACACACACACACACACGCACACACAGCAGAGTCAATCAAGCGTTGTGTGCTCTGAGTATCTTCAGTCTGAGATAGTCAGCTCTTTAAGCTGATTTAGGGAAAGTGTGTGTTTCACTGGCTTTTTGAGGAAGTTTAGTCCGAAATCTTATGATGCTTGACATATTAAACTGCTGACGAGATCATTTAGCACATCTGTAACCGCATGATTGTGTGTGTTTCACCATCCGGCCTCAGTTAGTTTTTCGTCATTGATGTTAATGTGTTTCTTTACTCAGTTCAGGAGTGTGTGTGTCATTCTCCTCTATAAGTCCTCTATAAGTGTGTGTTCACCGTCAGGTCAGATGTACGTCTATGTGAGTTGTGTTGCTACCGCTGTTGCTCTTTTCCCTGTGCTTTATTAAACAACTCTTGTAACTCTTCTGGGCTACAGAGAAGCAGCACTGGACTTCAGGCATTTTGGCATTTCCTTCTCCCCAGTCTTCCTCCAGACTCTGGCACCTTGATTTCCGAATGACATGCAAAATTTGCTTTCATCCGAAAAAAGTACTTTGGACCACTGAGCAATAGTCCAGTGATCTTCTCTGTAGCCCAGGTCAGGTGCTTCTGCCGCTGTTTCTGGTTCAAAAGTGGCTTGACCTGGGGAATGCGGCACCTGTAGCCCATTTCCTACACACACCTGTGCACGGTGGCTCTGGATGTTTCTACTCCAGACTCAGTCCACTGCTTCCGCAGGTCCCCCAAGGTCTGGAATCGGTCCTTCTCCACAATCTTCCTCAGGGTCCGGTCACCTCTTCTCGTTGTGCAGCGTTTTTTGCCACACTTTTTCCTTCCCACAGACTTCCCACTGAGGTGCCTTGATACAGCACTCTGGGAACAGCCTATTTGTTCAGAAATTTCTTTCTGTCTTACCCTCTTGCTTGAGGGTGTCAATGATGGCCTTCTGGACAGCAGTCAGGTCGGCAGTCTTACCCAAGATTGCGGTTTTGAGTAATGAAACAGGCTGGGAGTTTTTAAAAGCCTCAGGAATCTTTTGCAGGTGTTTAGAGTTAATTAGTTGATTCAGATGATTAGGTTAATAGCTCGTTTAGAGACCCTTTTCATGATATGCTAATTTTTTGAGATAGGAATTTTGGGTTTTCATGAGCTGTATGCCAAAATCATCATTATTAAAACAATAAAAGACCTGAAATATTTCAGTTGGTGTGCAATGAATCTAAAATATATGAAAGTTTAATTTGTATCATTACATTATGGAAAATAATGAACTTTATCACAATATGCTAATTTTTTGAGAAGGACCTTATAGCGGGACAAGTTCCTTTACTCCTCAGCGTGAGAAATACAAGGTGTGGTGTGTGAGCGTGTGAACGGGTTGAAATGCGTGTGTCTCACGCCCAATGCGTGAGACTTGAGAGCCCTGGTTACAGTGTTGATGAACATAGCAAAAATTAATTTAATGTTATGCATAGAAAATATATATTTATTTACATTTGCACACACGTCCATGCTTTAAATCTGTAATCTTAACTGGAAACTAAATTAATACGTTTTTTTTTTTTATTATCTCTATTAAAGCTGCAGTCGGCAAGTCTGGCAGATTGAGTGGACTTAGGCAAAATTTTGAATGTTTACAACTTTCATGTCCCTCCCCCACTATCAACGAATACCCTCCCACCGAGTTCGTGCTCGTCAGTGCGTTTGCAACAGAGTTTCTGTGAACGCGCCCGTCTCATCCGCATCCATCAACACCATGGAGTATTTGGAGCTAGTCAGATAGCACATTCAATAACAGTAGCTTTACTACTGTTCTTACTCTCGTAAGAAAGATAGAGTAGCATTGATTCTTCCAAAAAGCCGAACTTTATCCCTTCATCTGGACATGTTTATCCATCTAACGTTACGTTCACACGGATTTCAGTGCAAACAAAGCTAACGAACCTGCCCAACAAGTGCTAATGTTAGCTATCTATACCAACACATTTGGGCAAACATACTTAGATTACTAACATAACACTAAGAAATAAAGTAAATGGTTGATAAAGCACAATTACCTGTCCAGAAGAAATGTTGCAAGCTCTGCATCCAGCTTGAACCCTATTATATCACGCAAATCTCTCCACCTTTCAAATGCCGATCCGATGTTGATCCTGATTTATTTACGGGCACGGTCGCTTTCTTTCTTTTCAGCAGGTGTTCTCTTTTCCTGTGTTGTTTTTGACCTCCTAGCTCTTGAGGTTAACCAAGGAATTGGAATCTTTTCCGCCATCACTCTTCCTTACTGCGTGAACTTCAGGCGTGTGCATGTGATTGTAACGTGCGCGAGGGGGGCGTGTGCACGACCTGTGATTGACAGTCAGATCTCACACCCCCCTGCGCTGATTGGACCCGATGATCCGGGAGCGGTGGATTTTTGCAAAACAAATAACACGCTCCAGGTGGAGTTAGAGGCTCGTTTTTTTTTTTCTAAAATCACTTTATTTATGTTGTTCTGTCGGATTATAGTGTTGATTTCACTGAATATGATGAAAAAAATTTTGCCGACGGCAGCTTTAACTGAAAAATTCGAAATACACTATACAATGACTTGAAGGTGTAGGCTATAATGTGTAATGAGCTTGTTTTTAATTTCTGGTTTTGAAATTCTTGAAAAGAAAAATTATTTAGTTTGGCAGAACCTTTTCATTTTATTATGCTTCCTTACAAAAAATGTACACAAAACTGCATCACTGATTATATATACTATCTCACCTAATCAAACTCATGTGTTGCGACTACATGCAGCAAATCTGATCTTACAATAATACAAGTTCAAGACACTGAAAATAGTGTCATCTCCTGTGATTCCTCAAAATGTAATGACATTTATTAAATACAAATTTATGATATTTAAAAAATATTCTGATTAAGGTGTCTGGAATATACAATGTGTGCAAAATTATTCGTCAAGTTGTATTTTTGAGAATTAATTTGATTATTGAACAACTACAGTGCTCTGTGTCAATCCAAAAAAATGTTAATAAACCTCAAACCTGAACTGAATTTAAATTGAACTGAAACCTGAATTTAAGGAAGTAAAAGTGAAGTTTTGGCTTTCTTAGGAGAATATATGTGCACAATTATTGGGCAACTGTTAGTGTGCAGAATTATTATGCAACAACATGAAAAACGAATGTTTATTTTCATCTGGTAAAGTGATAATAATGAACAAACAACTCAGTAAACAAACAAATAAATAAACAAATATATATTTTTAATATTACAAAAAACCAGTGACAAATATCCAGCCTTCTTTTCAATAAGAGTCATAGGCCTTCATGAGTCGTCAGTTCTTGATCAGACTCAGAACTGAGTCTGATCAAGACTCAAGTGGCATATCTCCCACTACACTAGTCCTCCACCACATAACTCCCGCTACACTAGTCCTCCACCACATAACTCCCGCTACACTAGTCCTCCACCGCATAACTCCCGGTACACTAGTCCTCCAACGCATAACTCCCGCTACACTAGTGCTCTACGCATAACTCCCGCTACACTAGTCCTCCACCGCATAACTCCCGCTACACTAGTCCTCCACCGCATAACTCCCGCTACACTAGTCCTCCACCGCATAACTCCCACTACACTAGTCCTCCACCGCATAACTCCCACTACACTAGTCCTCCACCGCATAACTCCCGCTACACTAGTGCTCTACGCATAACTCCCGCTACACTAGTGCTCTACGCATAACTCCCGCTACACTAGTCCTCCACCGCATAACTCCCGCTACACTAGTCCTCCACCGCATAACTCCCGCTACACTAGTCCTCCACCGCATAACTCCCACTACACTAGTCCTCCACCGCATAACTCCCGCTACACTAGTCCTCCACCGCATAACTCCCGCTACACTAGTCCTCCACCGCATAACTCCCACTACACTAGTCCTCCACCGCATAACTCCCACTACACTAGTCCTCCACCGCATATCTCCCACTACACTAGTCCTCCACCACATAACTCCCGCTACACTAGTCCTCCACCACATAACTCCCGCTACACTAGTCCTCCACCGCATAACTCCCGGTACACTAGTCTTCCACCGCATAACTCCCACTACACTAGTCCTCCAACGCATAACTCCCGCTACACTAGTGCTCTACGCATAACTCCCGCTACACTAGTCCTCCACCGCATAACTCCCGCTACACTAGTCCTCCTCCGCATAACTCCCGCTACACTAGTCCTCCACCGCATAACTCCCGCTACACTAGTCCTCCACCGCATAACTCCCACTACACTAGTGCTCCACCGCATATCTCCCGCTACACTAGTCCTCCACCGCATAACTCCCGCTACACTAGTCCTCCACCGCATAACTCCCGCTACACTAGTCCTCCACCGCATAACTCCCGCTACACTAGTCCTCCACCGCATAACTCCCACTACACTAGTCCTCCACCGCATAACTCCCGCTACACTAGTGCTCTACGCATAACTCCCGCTAAACTAGTCCTCCACCGCATAACTCCCGCTACACTAGTCCTCCACCGCATAACTCCCGCTACACTAGTCCTCCACCGCATAACTCCCACTACACTAGTCCTCCACCGCATATCTCCCGCTACACTAGTCCTCCACCGCATAACTCCCGCTACACTAGTCCTCCACCGCATAACTCCCGCTACACTAGTCCTCCACCGCATAACTCCCACTACACTAGTCCTCCACCGCATAACTCCCGCTGCACTAGTCCTCCACCGCATAACTCCCGCTACACTAGTCCTCCACCGCATAACTCCCGCTACACTAGTCCTCCACCGCATAACTCCCACTACACTAGTCCTCCACCGCATATCTCCCGCTACACTAGTCCTCCACCGCATAACTCCCGCTACACTAGTCCTCCACCGCATAACTCCCGCTACACTAGTGCTCCACCGCATAACTCCCGCTACACTAGTCCTCCACCGCATAACTCCCGCTACACTAGTCCTCCACCGCATAACTCCCACTACACTAGTCCTCCACCGCATAACTCCCGCTACACTAGTCCTCCACCGCATAACACTAGTCCTCCACCGCATAACTCCCGCTACACTAGTCCTCCGCCGCATAACTCCCGCTACACTAGTCCTCCACCGCATAACACTAGTCCTCCACCGCATAACTCCCGCTACACTAGTCCTCCGCCGCATAACTCCCGCTACAGTAGTCCTCCATTACATTACATCTACATTTATTCATTTAGCAGACGCTTTTATCCAAAGCGACTTACAAATGAGAACAATAGAAGCAGTTAAACTAACAGTAGGACAACAATACGTAAGTGCTATGACCACTCTCAGTTTGATTTAATGCAGATTTTTATTTTTTTGAAATAGTAGAATAGAAGAGAAAGTGTTAGTATTACTGGATCAGTAGAAGATACGTCTTCAGCAGTTTCTTGAAAGTGGCTACTGACTCAGTAGCTCTGGTTGAGTTAGGCAGATCATTCCACCAACAGGGAACAGTCATGGTAAAGGTCCAAGAAAGAGATTTTGTGCCTCTTTGAGATGTTACCACAAGACGACATTCGCTAGCAGAGCGCAAGCTTCTGGATGGCACATAAGTCTGAAGTAATGAGTTTAGGTAAGAGGGAGCAGAGCCAGTGGTTGTTCTGTAGGCACATGTCAGTGACTTGAATTTAATGCAAGTGGCAACTAGGGCTGCAACAAACGATTATTTTGATAATCGATTAATCTAACGATTATTAGAACGATTAATCGACTAATTGTCGATTAATCTGGCTGCTGTTTTTTCTTTTACCAATAGCATTTGTAAAGGCTGCATTACACTCTAGCGCTACAGCGTCGTAGCGGTCAAATCGCGATATTGCACGCCCTTACGTTAGGTCACGTGGGATCGAACGACTACTCGACAACAAAGATATTTGACGACAATTTTTTATTGTCGACATTGTCGTCAATGTCGACTAATCGTTTCAGCCCTAGCGGCAACTGGCAACCAGTGCAATTTTGTGGGGAGAGGAGTGACGTGTGCTCTCTTTGGCTCATTAAAGACTACTCTGGCTGCAGCATTCTGGATCAATTGTAGAGGTTTGACAGAGCAAGCTGGAAGACCAGCCAGGAGAGCATTACAATAGTCCAGTTTGGATAAAACAAGTGCTTGGACAAGGAGTTGTGTAGCATGCACTGTAAGGAAGGGCCTGATCCTCCTAATGTTGTGCAAGGCAAATCTGCAGGACCGGGCAGTTCTAGCAATCTGGTCTGTGAAGTTCAGTTGATCATCAATTACAACCCCAAGTTTCCTAGCTGACCTTGATGGAGTTATGGATGATGAGCCTAGCTGAATGGAGAAGTTGTGATGAAGTGTTGGGTTGGCCGGGACCACACACAACCTTGTCTTCGCAAGGTTTAGTTGAAGGTGGTGGTCCTTCATCCAGCCAGAAATGTCTGTCAGGCAGGCTGAGATACGAGCAGCTACCGTTGGATCGTCAGGCTGGAATGAGAGGTAGAGTTGCGTGTCATCAGCGTAACAATGATAGGAAAAGCCATGTTTCTGAATCACAGATCCTAGTGATGTCATGTAGATGGAGAAGAGGAGTGGTCCAAGCACTGAGCCCTGAGGCACCCCAGTAGCTAGATGTTGGGTCTTAGATGCCACACCTCTCCACGACACCCTAAAGGACCTACCTGAGAGGTAAGACTCGAACCATTGGAGTGCAGTTCCCGAGATGCCCTTCATCTTTAGGATTGACAGGAGGATCTGGTGGTTAACTGTGTCAAAAGCAGCAGACAGATCCAGCAGGATGAGGACTGAGGATTTGGAAGCTGCTCTTGAGTCTCAGAGCTTCAATTACTGAGAGCAGGGCAGTCTCAGTTGAGTGTCCGCTTTTGAAACCAGACTGATTGTTGTCCAAGAGGTTGTTCTGTGTAAGAAAGGAGGAGATCTGGTTGAAAACAACTCGTTCAAGTGTTTTCACGACGAATGGAAGAAGAGATACTGGTCTGTAACTTGCTAGATGTGCTGGATTTAGATTGGGTTTCTTAAGCAGTGGGGTTACCCGAGCCTGCTTAAAAGCTGTGGGAAAGGTACCAGTGTGAAGAGAGGTGTTTATGATGTGCGTGAGAGTGGGTACAACTGAGGAAGAAATGGCTTGAAGTAGATTAGTGGGGATAGGATCAAGCGGACAGGTGGTAGGGCGATTGGAAAGGAGGAGCCTCTGAAAGTATAGAGAAGGAGGGTAGAATGTGTGCGTTTGCTGGTAAAATGTGTGTGTCAGTTTGTGGATTGGTAAATTGGCCGCTGATGGTGGTTGTTTTATCTATAAAGAAAGTGGCAAAATCGTCAGCTGTTAGGGTTGATGAAGGAGGCGGAGGAGGAGGGTTGAGAAGAGAGGAGAAGATTTTGAAAAGCATGCGAGAGTCAGAAGAATTGATAATTTTGTTGTGATAGTAAGCCATTTTAGCAGTAGAGTAGATATTAGCCAAGAAGGAAGAGAGGAGGGATTGATAAAGACCCAGGTCTGTAGGATCTTTCGATTTGCGCCACTTCCTCTCTGCACCCCTGAGTTTAGTACGATGTTTGCGGAGAATATCAGATAACCAGGGGGCAGAGGGTGTGGCGCGGGCTGGCCTGGAGGAAAGGGGGCAGAAGTTGTCCAAGCAGGATGTTAAAGTGGAGAAAAGAGTATCAGTTGCACTGTTAGTATCTAGTGTTGAGAGCTGATCAGGTGGAGGAAGTGTGGATGAGACCAAAGAGGATTGGTGAGAGGGTGAAAGTGAGCGTAGGTTCCGTCGAAAGGTGACCTATGGAGGAGTGTGTGTTGTGTTCTGAGGCAGGTTGAGGTTGAGAGTGAGGAGGAAGTGATCTGAGGTGTGCAGTGGAGTGACCCGTGTATTGTCTGTGGAGCAGTAGCGTGTGTAGATAAGGTCCAATTGGTTACCTCATTTTTGTGAGTAGCCATAGTAGATACTCGTTTGAGGTCGAATGAGGCAAGCAGGGTGTGGAAATCGGCAGCCTAAGGTTTTTCTAGGTGGATGTTGAAGTCTCCAAGATTTACGAGAGGAGTACCATCTTCAGGGAAGGATGAGAGTAGCACATCAAGCTCCTCCAAGAAACTGCCAAGTGGACCCTGAGGGACGATATACAACTACAAAATGGATTTTAATAGGACTAGTGATGGTAATTGAATGTGATTCAAATGAGCTGTTGTCACACAGAGGTGGTAAAGGATCAAATTTCCAGTAATTTGAGATGAGCAGACCAGTACCACCACCCCTTCCGGTCAGACGGGGGGTGTGTGAGAAAGTGAAGTTAGTGGAGAGGGCAGCAGGTGTGACAGTGTCCTCTGGTCTGATCCAGGTCTCAGTCAGGGCCAATAGACTGAGACCTGAATGACTTGAAAAAGATGCACTGAAATCAGCTTTGTTTACTGCGGACTGGCAGTTCTAGTCCTCCAGTCCTCCACCGCATATCTCCCGCTACACTAGTCTTCTATCAGGAGAGGAAGGAAAGTGTCTTCTGAAACTGGCAGGAGGTTTGTGAGATTCTTTGCTTCGTCTTGTGTGTATTGTTCAGTGGTGGTTGTGTTTCAGTCTTCCTCTCTGTCTTTGAACAGCTTCTGGAGAATCAGCACTGGAGGATAATGTGTCTCTGGGAGCTTCACGTATGATTCTTATCAAATCTTTGGCAGTTCATTTGCGCTTTTTTTTTTCTCAACACATTTCTTGCTACCCTGTTGACTATTTGCAACAGAACGTTTGATGGTTCTGTGATCACGCTCCAATATCTTAGCAATCTAAACAGTGCTGCATACCTCTGAAAGACTATTGTCACATTATAAGTCTTTACTGTCACTTTTTACCAATTTAATGCATCCTTGCTAAATAAAAGTATTAATTTCTTTAAGAAAAAAAACATTCTTACTGACTCCAAACTTTTGAACGGTATTGTTTAATGTTACAAATGCTTTCTATTTCAGATAAATGCTCTTCTTTCTATTTATTAAAGAATCTTGAAATATAAAAATGATATAACTGTTTTCAACTTATAATAATCATAAATGTTTCTTGAGCATCAAATCATCATAATAAAATGATTTCTGAAGGATCATGTGACACTGAAGACTGGAGTAATGATGCTGAAAATTCAGCTTTGATCACAGGAATAAATTATATTTCAAAATATATTAAATTATAAAACAGGTATTTTAAATTGTAATAATATTTAACAATATTACATTTTTTATCAAATAATTGCAGCCTTGGTGAGCAGAATAGACTTCTTTTAAAAAAATTAAAAATCTTACCTATCCCAAACTTTTGAACGGTGTATATATGTAAGCGAAACCCAATTCGTCGTCATTCGACGTAACTCGGAGTGACAACGAAAGGGAACATATGTGTATACACGTATATATGTATATGTGTGTATATGTATATATATATATATATATGTATATGTGTATATATATATATATATATATATATATATATATAGTTTCTATTTGATGGTTACACCACATGATATTTTTCAGTGATTAAATCTAAACTTTTATTGCAAACGGTATCAACATTTTTCGAACCATTTGAAAGCATCAACACAAAGACTAAACTTGTGATCAGAAGTAATGCGTAGACCTGTGTGTTGTCGTGACTGGTGTTGGATCATGTAGACGGTCACACACACAAGAGGAAATCTTGGCTGGTCTTGTGATCGGAACTGTGAAAGTGCAATTAAGAGTTGTTTTATTCTGAACGCTGTTGCATCACTGAATGCTACAGATGTACAGGAAGAACAGAAATACTGCGTCTTGTGCCAATCACACGTTTAACTTCTGCTTTGATTTATTTTAGGCTGTAAAATAAGTCATAAGGTATTGCAGTCTCAATCTATTGTGTTACTGAGCAGAGACAGCTCGTATTCTGCTGTGGATCAGTGCATTTCTCAGTCGACTACTACACCCTAAAGTTTGACAGTCTGGTTTTGTGGCATGTTTATCTCACCCTTTAGTGAGGAATGTTGCTTTGAGGAGTCAGTGAGAGAAATACAGATATTTCAGTATCAGTAGATCCTTCAGTTCGGCTGTAACAGGTCATACACAGATTCCACATGTATCAATACTGGTTGAACATGTATTAGGGGCCTCGTCTCAATGAACTAAATTAATAACTTTTTTTCAACAGCAATGAACCAGCACTGAACTTACTGAAGCTGGACTGCGACATTATTTTCTTCTAGAACAAACTTTGCTGCATTATTTCCCTGTTATCTCTGTTAAACTGCTTTAAAACACTCTTTATTGTAAAAAGCTCTGTATAAATAATGGTGACTTGACATCAGAAATGCTAGATGGAGAAGTCCACATTGAATGCTCACTAACTCCGCTAAGAGGCTCCTCGAAGGAAAGAAGGAGGGATTAGAAATGGGAAGGAAAGATCCCAGAGGACCATATAAAGCTCCAGTGAGAGAGAGAGAGAGAGAGAGAAGTGTGTGTATGGTGAGTTGAAGACTCATTAAACAAAGTGCATTCCCGTCTCTTGTTGTTGCTCAGGAAACATCTCTGTGGTTTCCTGCACTGACTGGTTGTGTGTCTCCGGAAGGGCGCTGTGTATCCTGCAGTTTGAGCTCAAGGACAGTTTGAGCTCAGTGACTGGAAGCGTGTCTCCGGAAGGGCGCTGTGTATCCTGCAGTTTGAGCTCAGGGAGATGTTGGGCAGTGGGCTTCGCTCCTGGCTCACGCTGGGCTCAGGGTTACTGGAGTGCCTGGGCTTCGCAGGGGCCGTGTTCGGATGGGCCACGCTGGTGTTCGTGCTCAAGAGCGAAGGGTACTTCAGCAGTCTGTGTGTGAACGCCACTCTCAACGGGACCACAGCTGAAGGTCAGTAAACACACACTGATGAATGTGTTGAACACACACACGTGTGTGTGCCTGACTGATGTGTAGTGTGGTTAACACTGGATCTGTGTGTGTTAGATGTGTTGAACACACACACGTGTGTGTGCCTGATTGATGTGTAGTGTGGTTAACACTGGATCTGTGTATGTTAGATTGCAGAAGTCAAGATGAGCAGTTCTCCCTCGTCTTCACCATCTCATCCTTCATGAATAACTTCCTCACGCTCCCGAACGGATTCCTGTTCGACCACTTCGGGACCACTGTCGCC
The DNA here is from genome assembly GCF_051911475.1 of Siphateles boraxobius. Classification (NCBI taxonomy): domain Eukaryota; kingdom Metazoa; phylum Chordata; class Actinopteri; order Cypriniformes; family Leuciscidae; genus Siphateles; species Siphateles boraxobius. The sequence continues at coordinate 2,167,444 of NW_027508819.1, read as the reverse complement.
AGGCTCCTGGGAATGTGAGTCTGGTTTACGTGTGTGTGTGTGTGTGAGTGTGTGTGTGTGTGTGTGTGTGTGTGTGTGTGTGTGTGTGTGTGTGTGTGTGTGTGTGTGTGTGTGTGTGTGTGTGTGTGGCGTTCCTGCACAACAAATCACAACAAATACCCGTCCAAACACAGCCAGACGTCTAGGCTAAAACAAGCTGAATTTGGGCTGTCAGTGAAACTTTAATAGAAGGCTAAACCACAGCCTAAGAATAGATAGTCATCAATTAGATAACAAAGAAATGAACTGAGTGAAGAAATGAAACCAAACACCTTGTAATCACTGTTGACTTTGCTTACATGATGGAATATCAAACATATCACAAATTATTTTAGCAAAAACGACATGTAACCAAATCCAAGGTTATTTTGTCTAGAAGTGTGTTACTCACAGCTGGACTATATCGGGTCTGTAGTTAACAGAGAGAGTGAAATGACGGCTATTGCTTGCTGGGGTAATAACGTGGTATTCTGTGAAATATCCTAGCGGTATTTTGTACACACCATGGTACTTTTAATACTATGGAATGCCATCATATCACCATATCATTTTTTTGTAAGGGACACGTTGCTCTATCCTATGGTGACCACCATCAAACCAACCAAATGTGGGACAATTACAGTATAAGTGTGTGTGGGACAATGTGGGACATGTTACCAACACTAAAACATAACCTGAAACTGTTATATAATGTTTATCTAACTTAATAAAAACATTTGTATTCTTCCTTTCAGCTGATAAAAATTCTTTGTTCTTTAATCCCTTCCAGAAAACACGATTAGCCTACATCACAATGTAACGTAACATGTCTTTATTTTACATGACGTTTAAATTCAACATCACTGAGCCCAAAGGCAGAGGCAACATGCAGATCACTATTTCTGAAACAGTTCTGACTATAAGTCATAATCCATATACTATAACTAAAATCCAACAAAATAAATAATGAACAAATAAAATATAAAACAACATGAAATTAGATAATTGACAGTCTTATATATTAATATATTAAACCAAAATCCTTCATATTTTTAGAAAGGATGTGAATTAAAACAACCACAGCAGGCAACAAGTTGATAAATTCTGTTAAATTTAAATTTACCGAATTATCCATTTTTTTTCTGACAGAAACACGGAACGAATCACCGCTCCACATTTTGATTGACAGTCGTCACAACCCACTAGTGACCGTGTTTACTCCTTTCTTTTCAACCATTGGATAGGATTTAAAAAACGGCTGTTAAATCTGTACTTCTGACGAAGTGCTGTTAAATATAGGTGATAAACTACGCCGCAAAAAGAATAAATAAAATGCTTTCTTAAAAAGGCAAAAGAACGTATGCACGTTTTCTTAATATGGTAATTAAAAACCAACAGACTGATGAAAATGCAGGACATTTTCTCAATATGCGACGTGCGGAACAAGGGGTGAAAATGCTGTGCGGTAACGCAAAGCGGGAGGGGTGCTCACCCTACTCTATCCTCTTATTTTCAAGACTTTTTAGTGTTTATATATAAGCACTATTACACAATTGCTATATTTTGATTGTAGTAATGTTTGAAGGATCATAACTGCTTGTTTAGGCCTCATAACCAATTAGGAGAGAAGTGCATAGACAAATCTGTGAGAAAAAGAGGGGTGATAGAGGGATGAAGGGAGGAGAGGAGTGATAGAGGAGAGAGAAGTGATAGAAGAGAGAGGAGTGATAGAGGGATGAAGGGAGGAGAGGAGGGAAAGAGGGATGAAGGGAGGAGAGGAGTGGTAGAGGGATGAAGAGTGATAGAGGGATGAAGGGAGGAGAGGAGAGATAGAGGAGAGAGGAGTGATAGAGGGATGAAGGGAGGAGAGGAGTGATAGAGGAGAGAGGAGTGATAGAGGAGAGAGAAGTGATAGAAGAGAGGAGTGATAGAGGGATGAAGGGAGGAGAGGATAGATAGAGGAGAGAGGAGTGATAGAGGGATGAAGGGAGGAGAGGAGGGAAAGAGGGATGAAGGGAGGAGAGGAGTGGTAGAGGGATGAAGAGTGATAGAGGGATGAAGGGAGGAGAGGAGAGATAGAGGAGAGAGGAGTGATAGAGGGATGAAGGGAGGAGAGGAGTGATAGAGGAGAGAGGAGTGATAGAGGAGAGAGAAGTGATAGAAGAGAGGAGTGATAGAGGGATGAAGGGAGGAGAGGATAGATAGAGGAGAGAGGAGTGATAGAGGGATGAAGGGAGGAGAGGAGTGATAGAGGAGAGAGGAGTGATAGAGGAGAGAGAAGTGATAGAAGAGAGGAGTGATAGAGGGATGAAGGGAGGAGAGGAGTGATACAGGAGAGAGGAGTGATAGAGGGATGAAGGGAGGAGAGGAGTGATAGAGGAGAGAGGAGTGATAGAGGAGAGAGAAGTGATAGAAGAGATGAGTGATAGAGGGATGAAGGGAGGAGAGGAGAGATAGAGGAGAGAGGAGTGATAGAGGGATGAAGGGAGGAGAGGAGAGATAGAGGAGAGAGGAGTGATAGAGGGATGAAGAGTGGAGAGGAGTGATAGAGGGATGAAGAGAGGAGAGGAGTGATAGAGGGATGAAGGGAGGAGAGGAGTGATAGAGGGATGAAGAGTGGAGAGGAGTGATAGAGGGATGAAGAGAGGAGAGGAGTGATAGAAGGATGAAGAGAGGAGAGGAGAGGGATGAAGAGAGGAGAGGAGAGATAGAGGGATGAAGAGAGGAGAGGAGAGATAGAGGGATGAAGAGAGGAGAGGAGTGATAGAAGGATGAAGAGAGGAGAGGAGTGATAGAAGAATGAAGAGATGAGAGGAGAGGGATGAAGAGAGGAGAGGAGAGAGATAGAGGGATGAAGAGAGGAGAGGAGTGATAGAAGGATGAAGAGAGGAGAGGAGAGGGATGAAGAGAGGAGAGGAGAGATAGAGGGATGAAGAGAGGAGAGGAGATATAGAGGGATGAAGAGAGGAGAGGAGAGATAGAGGGATGAAGAGAGGAGAGGAGTGATAGAAGAATGAAGAGATGAGAGGAGAGGGATGAAGAGAGGAGAGGAGAGATAGAGGGATGAAGATAGGAGAGGAGTGATAGAGGGATGAAGGGAGGAGAGGGATATGGCAGGACACTGGGATCTGGTGCATTGAGATGATAGAACTGATGAATGAATGTGGACACAAGCCCAAGCCATTGCGTTAGAAAACAGAATATAAAAACAAAGTGGAATGTAGAAAGATAGCTCAAGCACATTTTGAATCAAAACATAGGTTTATTAGGGTTTTTTGGGGTTTATTTTTAACAGGGACAGTTTTCGGTAAATGCACTAGAGTTAGCCGAGGGCTATTTTTCATCTGTAATCCCTGGACAGAATGCCACAAGTCACCCTAAAACAGAATATATGATTAAATATACACAATAGTTTAAATTACAGTTTCTCTCGATTGCTTAAAGGGGTGTATAATGCCCTTTTCACAAGATGTAAAGTAGTTTTAGCTCAAAATACCACACAGATGTTTGTGTCCCTTTAAATGCAAATGAGCTGATACTCCCGGCTCAGAGGTAGAGCTTCAAGAGCTTTTCTGAATGGTTAGTTATGGACTGATGTTGCTGATGTGGAGTTAACTATCTTCAAGTGATTGATTAGCATAATCTGTCATGATAATCTATGAATCACGTTCCTGGGGGCGAGGTTTATCTACATTTTAGGGTTAGTGATGTCACTAACCCGTGAAGAATCTCATTGTAGTTTCTACCAGCCGTTTGTTGTAGTCCTTAAAAATCCATTTTTTTAAATATTTTTTTATTTGACCTTTATTTAACCAGGAAAATCTCTCTGAGATTAAAAATCTCTTTCACAGGAGAGTCCTGGCCAAGAATGGACAGCAGTTACAGTCACAACTTACAAATTGAAACAGCAAATATACAATTAAAACACTTAAAAACAATTGCAAATCAATGAGTCTTCTTCGAGTGACTGAATAACAGATTTAAAATGTTCCAAAGGCACCAGAGTTTGTAATTTCAATTTTGTTTGGAGTAGATTCCATTCAAATGGAGCTGCGTACATAAAAGCCATTTTTCCCAGTTCAGTTCTCACAAATGGAACAGAGAAAGTAAAACGATTATCAGACCGAAGGGAATATTTCCCAACACTTTTCTTTTGAATTAGGCAACCTAGATACAAAGGCAACAACCCCAGAATAGTTTTATAAATAATTAGATAAAACTGAATTTTCCTTCTAATAGACAAAGATGACCAGGATACTCTATTATACAATATACAATGATGAGTTAAAGGTTTACAATCTGTAATAAATCTTAAAGCGCTGTGATAAACAGCATCCAAAGAAGAAAGAAGTTGAGAGGAAGCAAATTGATACACCACATCACCATAGTGGAGTACGGGCAAGAAAGTAGCAGAAACTAACCTCTTTCTCACATTAAATGAAAAACAGTGCTTGTTTCTAAAATAAAACCCAAGCTTTATTTTAATTTTTTTCTTTAAATTAGTTATGTGAGACCCAAAAGATAATTTATCATCGATAGTGATGCCAAGATATTTATATTCTTTCACTAACTCAATCACATTACCTTGCGATGTCTGGAGAGGAGTAAAATTGTCTACCGCCTTTTTCGAGCTAGAGAATAACATGATTTTAGTTTTATCTACATTCAGGACAAGTTTTAGTGTATGAAGCCGAGACTGAATAACATCAAAAGCCGCTTGAAGTTTAAGCAAGGCTTGCTGTTTCGAAGATGCACCACAATACATAACAGTATCATCTGCGTAAAAGTGAAAATTAACATCTTGTTTGTCATGATCAATACTGTTAATGTAGATAGTGAATAAAAGAGGCCCCAACACGGATCCTTGAGGAACACCTTTAACAATCTCCAATAGTCTTGAATTTTTACCCTCAGCCTGGACACATTGAGTTCTATTACTTAAATAATTTTTAAACCAGAGAATAACATGATTTGATAAGCCAACACTCCTTAATCTATGCAGCAATATCTCATGATCAACTGTGTCGAAAGCCTTAGATAAATCAATAAAAAGGGAAGCGCAACAATCACCTTTATCAACTGATCCCACAATGTCATTTACAACTTTCAAAACGGCTGTTGTGGTACTATGTTTTTTGCGAAACCCAGATTGATTACTAGATAGAACTTTGTGTACATTTAGATAACAAGTCACTTGATCACTAATAAAACTTTCTAAAATTTTTGATAGAACACAAAGCTTTGAGATTGGTCTATAATTATCTAGTATAGTAGGGTCTCCCCCTTTTAATAGGGGGACAACAAAAGCTGATTTCCAGATTTCCCGGAATAACACCAGTATCTATTGAAAGATTAAAAAGATAAGTTAAAGGGGTTGAAATAATATCAGCTGCCATTTTCAAATAGATAGTTTCCACATAATCAGGGCCTGGTGATTTATTTATATTAAGCACTTTAAGTGCTTTGTGGACATCAGAACTCTTGATGTGTACAAAAGTGAACCTCTCCTTTTTAAAAATAGTTTCTGCACTAACAAAGTCATTATTTGAGGGCAAAGAATTGTGTGACTCAAATAAAGACCCAGAGTCAATAAAATGCTTGTTAAAATGGTTAAGTATTTGCTCTTTATCAGATATGATAGTGGAATCCATAGTTATAGATGAAGGGAAATCAGAAGATTTTTTGTTCCCTGCTATATACTTTATATTCTGCCAAAAAAGTTTAGGATTATTTAAGTTAGTCGTAGTTTTTGCGATAAAATAATCAGCTTTGGCCTGCCTGATGGCGATAGTACATTTATTTCGAAGCTGTCTAAAACGAATCCAATCAAAATCTGAATCAGATTGCCTAGCTTTTGCCCAAGCAGTATCCCGCTCACGTATAAGAATAGACAATGCAGTGGAAAACCAAGGGTTATCCCTGCCTTTAACTCTAAGTTTCTTAAATGGTGCATGCCTATTAAGAACCGAAGTAAGACCATCTTAAAAATATTGCCAAGCAAATTCAACATCGGGGATGAGGGAAATCCTTTCCCAATCATAAGTAGCAAGGTCATGGAGAAAACATTGCTCATTAAAATATTTCAAACACCTTTTTGTAATGATACGTGATTTCTGTTTAGGTAATTTTGTATCTCTAGCTGTGGCAACAACACAATGATCACTAACATCATTTGCATATACAGAAGCCAATGAATATTTGTGTGGAACATTTGTAAAAATAAGATCAATTAATGTTGACTTTTTATAATCCTTCAAATTTGGTCTAGTAGGTGCCTCAACTAGCTGAGAAAGGTTAAGAGTATTACAAATTAATTTAAGACCATCAGAAGCTGACTGCAACCAATTCACATTAAAATCACCCAGAAGAAGAAGCTCCTTGTAATCCAATGAAGTCACTGTGTGCATCAGAGATGAAATGGAATCATTATTAGCTGAAGGAGGTCTATAGCAACCGACAACTGTGAGATGCACAGTTTTAGAAAAAGTGAGATTTAAAGCTAGTAATTCATATTGTTTAACCACTGATTCGGAAAGTAATACAATAGCTTCAAAATCTATCCTTTACATAAATTGCTACTCCCCCTCCTCTTTTTGGCCTATCGGCCCTGTGGACAATATAGCCATCGATACCAATAGCTCTGTCCGGAACGGTTTTATTAAGCCACGTTTCAGATAATACTATAACGTCAGCATTGGTATTTTTTACCCAGATACGCACCATGTCCATCTTAGGAAGCAAGCTTCTCACATTAATATGAATAAAACCCAAACCTGATCTAGATTTAAAATCAGTAGGAACATTAAAAACTGAGTTATTGTCACAGGGTCCGGGATTTGGTGAAACATTGCCAGATATCAGCAACATAAGAATTATAAAACTCCGTCGTCTAACTGTTTTACTTTCATTGCTAACAGATGGAGTCAAACATGTAGAGTGGTTGACAACGCTGATTTCCTTTCCTGCATGAACAGACTTTATAGAGTCCTCATACACAAAATTTGAAAATAACAACTTCAGTCGACAGTCCCTAAAAACTTGAATATCTGTGTATAAAGTTACTCCAACATCTGTCCAATTTATCCCTTTTAAAACTGTAGAGGTATCATGATGCGAGTCATACCTGTAGCTGAAGTTTTCCAGGTTGGATATCAAAAGGAGTAAAGCCATCAGAGCCACTCGATCAGAAGTTATATACAGCATTGTCAAGCTACAGTCCACATGCAGCCACAAAAAGTCAAAGTTGATCGTTAGTCTCCAAGAGATGCACGCCGTGATCCACCGCGGAGTGCGCGCACGTCCGACTCGATGAAATCAACCGGCCGGGTCCCAGCGGCTGGTGATAATCAACAACACAATCCACGGGAAGATCCCACGAAGTCCACCGAAGCACCACAACGCCACCAGAACAGCGAACTCTCAGTCCCAGTCCGGAGTCACATCCAAAAAACAGCAATAACACTCGGAACAAGAGTAGAATTGCCAACCTGTGCAGACATGCAAGTTCAAAGGCGTTGAATCCGTTGTAAAATACAGTATCTCCGTTAGGCCGTGGGCAGACTCAGGTAAAGTTGGAGAGCTTTGAGTTTGAATGAGTGGTAGATACAGTGTTTTGAAAAATAAAATTCATTTAGTAAAATAGATCTAAGGTGTGCTAAACATCTCTGCAAATTCACCAGCTACCAAAGTAAGACTCAAAGAAGCACAGGATACCACAATTCATTTAAAACAAGAAAAGGTAAGACAAAGACAATACGTATCAGTATCAGACAATACGTATTAGGCTGCCATCTTGGATTTGCATTTCTTTAAAAGTAAATATCTCCCTTTGCTTTGTACTTTGAGTGTTGTAACTTTGCAGATGTTGTTTATGCTCAAACAGCAACATTTCACACTAGCTAAAGTTAGAAAAGTGAAATCATAATCAACCACTCCTTTAAACACATTTCTTAAAATGATGCTTCCATTTCTCGAAACTCTCCGTAACTTCCCTAACTTCTGACCCATTTCCCCAAACTTCAGGTCAAAAGGAATCTCTCCACTCAAAACCATTCAATCTTGCTGAAAAACCAAACTTTGCCCTCAGACACACACACATGACACACAAGCCATCAAAAACACACACACACACACACACACTACAACATAGTCTTACACACTGCTGAGATCAATTCAAATCAATACTAAAAAAAAAAAAGGAAATACGCAAGTTATGTTGTTTGTGGTTCTCCCCCTCAAAAACCTTTTCACATGATGAACACAACAAAATTATATTTCTTAATGTACGTATACAGTACAACACACCAAACAACAACAAGAGAAACTGCCTCTGCCCCAGCATCAGTCTTTGGTCAGGCTCAGGCCAGGGAATGGTCCCATCACAGCTGTACTGGCCCTAGCAGGGCAGCGGGGGGGAATGCTCCAGCATCCCTGATCACCCGACTCTCATCATCTCAAGCGTCCAGTTCTTCCACTCCATCGTCTTGGTGTCCTACAACAATAGAAGTACTGATTACTGTAACACATTCCTCTTACAAAATGGAAGCATTCAGAAACTCTTATCTGTATGCGAGGCAATTTGATTTTTTTATCGTAATATAGTGCACCAGCTCCAGTACATGTATGTGTTGTGCAGCCTCACTCATACTCGTACCACAGCTCAGCCTCACTCATACTCGTACCACAGCTCAGGCTCACTCATACTCGTACCACAGCCCAGCCTCGCTCATACTTGTACCACAGCCCAGCCTCACTCATACTCGTACCACAGCCCAGCCTCACTCATACTCGTACCACAGCCCAGCCTCGCTCATACTCGTACCACCTGCCAGCCTCACTCATACTTGTACCACAGCCCAGCCTCACTCATACTCGTACCACAGCCCAGCCTCGCTCATACTCGTACCACAGCCCAGCCTGGCTCATACTCGTACCACAGCCCAGCCTCGCTCATACTCGTACCACAGCCCAGCCTCACTCATACTCGTACCACAGCCCAGCCTCGCTCATACTCGTACCACAGCCCAGCCTCACTCATACTCGTACCACAGCCCAGCCTGGCTCATACTCGTACCACAGCCCAGCCTCACTCATACTCGTACCACAGCCCAGGCTCACTCATACTCGTACCACAGCCCAGCCTCACTCATACTCGTACCACAGCCCAGCCTCGCTCATACTCGTACCACAGCCCAGCCTCACTCATACTCGTACCACAGCCCAGCCTCGCTCATACTCGTACCACAGCCCAGCCTCACTCATACTCCACAGCCCAGCCTCACTCATACTCCACAGCCCAGCCTCACTCATACTCGTACCACAGCCCAGCCTCACTCATACTCATACCACAGCCCAGCCTCGCTCATACTCGTACCACAGCCCAGCCTCGCTCATACTCGTACCACAGCCTAGCCTCGCTCATACTCGTACCACAGCCCAGCCTCGCTCATACTCGTGCCTCACTCATACTCGTACCACAGCCCAGCCTCGCTCATACTCGTACCACAGCCCAGCCTCACTCATACTCGTACCACAGCCCAGCCTCGCTCATACTCGTACCACAGCCCAGCCTCGCTCATACTCGTACCACAGCCCAGCCTCACTCATACTCGTACCACAGCCCAGCCTCGCTCATACTCGTACCACAGCCCAGCCTCGCTCATACTCGTACCACAGCCCAGCCTCGCTCATACTCGTACCACAGCCCAGCCTCGCTCATACTCGTACCACAGCCCAGCCTCGCTCATACTCGTACCACAGCCCAGCCTCACTCATACTCCACAGTCCAGCCTCACTCATACTCCACAGCCCAGCCTCACTCATACTCGTACCACAGCCCAGCCTCGCTCATACTCGTACCACAGCCCAGCCTCACTCATACTCGTACCACAGCCCAGCCTCGCTCATACTCGTACCACAGCCCAGCCTCACTCATACTCCACAGCCCAGCCTCACTCATCCTCCACAGCCCAGCCTCACTCATACTCGTACCACAGCCCAGCCTCACTCATACTCGTACCACAGCCCAGCCTCGCTCATACTCGTACCACAGCCCAGCCTCACTCATACTCGTACCACAGCCCAGCCTCGCTCATACTCGTACCACAGCCCAGCCTCACTCATACTCGTACCACAGCCCAGCCTCACTCATACTCGTACCCAGCCCAGCCTCACTCATACTCGTACCACAGACAAGCCTCACTCATACTCGTACCACAGCCCAGCCTCACTCATACACGTACCACAGCCCAGCCTCGCTCATACTCGTACCACAGCCCAGCCTCACTCATACTCGTACCACAGCCCAGCCTCGCTCATACTCATACCACAGCCCAGCCTCACTCATACTCGTACCACAGCCCAGCCTCACTCATACTCGTACCCAGCCCAGCCTCACTCATACTCGTACCACAGACAAGCCTCACTCATACTCGTACCACAGCCCAGCCTCACTCATACACGTACCACAGCTCAGCCTCACTCATACTCGGACCACAGCCCAGCCTCGCTCATACTCGTACCACAGCCCAGCTTCGCTCATACTCGTACCACAGCCCAGCCTCGCTCATACTCGTACCACAGCCCAGCCTCGCTCATACTCGTACCACAGCCCAGCCTCACTCATACTCGTACCACAGCCTAGCCTCACTCATACTCGTACCACAGCCCAGTCTCACTCATACTCGTACAACAGCCCAGCCTAGCTCATATCACACCAAAGACAAGCACATGGTCAATGAGAGTGGCACCAACTTCACCCGAAACTGCTTGTCTCTCTTCCTCGTCTTCTTCCTTCTCCTCTTCCTCCACTCCCTAGCGCTCCAACCACTTTTACATCGGACCCAGGATAGATCCCTGTGGAACACCAGTGGATGTACATAAATCAGCTAACTGGTGATTCTGTACTCGAACACACAGAGATCGATCTGACAAGTATTATTCTATCCACTTATGTGTATGTAAAGAAAAATTAAAACTAGATAACTTAGGTATAATGATTTGATGATTAACAGTATCAAAAGCTTTCTTAAGACCAAGAAACACAGCTCCAACTACACCACCTTTGTCTAATAGAGACTTCATATTTTCTGTAAAAAAAACTATTAGCACTTTCCGTTTAATAATTTGCTCTAAAGCCGAACTATAATTCATGTGACAGATAATTTGCTCAGCTACTAATTTCTCAACAACCTTATATACAGTGGGTAATATGCTGACAGCCCTGTAATCACAGGACGAAAGGGGAATATGTTCAATACTGGAACAAAAATAGCCAACTTCCAGATACTTTATTTACCCTGAGGAATCAAAAGGTTAATAATTCTAGTAATAGGTTTGATTAATTTTGAACAAAACTTGAGCATAGTTTAAGCATATCTTTGAAGTGCTTAGAATATCTGTTTTCTATTTGAATATATAGTAAAGTGTAATTTATTCCTGTGATCAAAGCTGAATTTTCAGCATCATTGCTCCAGTCGTCAGTGTCACATGATCCTTCAGAAATCAGTAAAATATGATGATTTGATGCTCAAGAAACATTTATGATTATTATCAGTGTTGAAAACAGTTCTGCTGCTTCAGATTGTTGTGGAAACTGTATTTGTTCAGGATTCTTTGATGAATAGAACAGCATTTATTTAAAATAAAAAAGTCTTCATTGTCACTTTTGATCAATTTAATGCATCCTTGCTAATAAAAATATTAGTGTCTTAAAAAACAATATTGACCCCAACTTTTCAAACAGCAGTAATCCTTTTATATGAGAAGCTTAAGTGTCCAAATATTTGTGTGACCACTTTCTATCTCAGCTCATAAATCTCAGTCTGTAATAAGTTATAACACAATCCACATGTTCCACAGACGGGGCAGAGAAAACATCACGGTTAACGTCTCTCACATTCTCACTGTGTTATGATTTACTTTACAGATCGGTCTACACTGCAGGGATGTTGTTAATAGCCTTTTCCACTCCTGGTAAAGAGCGTTTTTATCTCTATTGTACCTTTAGTGTATTGCTAGTTGAGTGTGTGTTTGTCATGAGTGCTGTTCCCTCTTGCAGCGACCTCTGTCCTCCTCTTCCCCGCTCTGTCCTTCATCGCTGTGGGAGGAATCCTGTTCCTGATGACCAACATACAGGTACTGAAGATCCCACACACTCCCAAGCTCCAAACCTTTCTGATGGACAATATTAGGTAACACTTTATTTCGATAGTCCAGTTTAGACATTCTACTAACTCTAAGTATGTAGTGGCAAATTAGCCTAAGGCTAACTCTGGTACAATGCATCAAATGGTAACATTTATGTTTGAAATTGTACATGGTCCCTAATAAAAAAAGAAAAAAAAGTTACTTATAGTTAGTAGAATATCGGGGAATATCGGGAATGGTTGGGGGACCATCAAAATAAAATGTTACTGAATATTAAAGGGATAGTTCACCCAAAAATGTAAACTCTGTCAGTAATTACTCTCCCTCATGTTGTTCCAACCCCGTAAGACTTTCGTTCATCTTCGTAACACGAATTGAGATATTTTTGATTAAATCTGAGAGCTGGATCACTCCTCCATAGGCTTCTAAGGGATTGAAACTTGCCAGGTCCGAAAAGTTATTAAAGGCATCGTTAAAATAGTCCAAGTGACTACTGTGGCTCAATCTTAAGTTTATCAAGCGACGAGAATACTTTTTGTGCGCAAAAAAACAAAAATAAAGACTTTATTTCAAGTATTCATGTCCTTCTCTGTGGGCGTCGAGTGAGTTCACTAGTGTAACAGCGCAGCGCTTCTGTGTTGTACGTCACACGTCGGCTCACTATTGGCCGACGCTGGTCATGTGTGTGATGCGTGCGACATACAACACAGAAGCGCTGCGCTGTTACACTAGTGAACTCACTCGACGCCCACAGAGAAGGAAATCAATAGTTGAAATAAAGTCGTTATTTTTGTTTTTTTTGCGCACAAAAAGTATTCTCGTCGCTTGATAAACTTCAGATTGAGCCACTGAACAGAGCCACTTCTCTCTAAACAGACTTTAAACGTGAACCTGTGATAGACGCTGATGGCGTTCACATGCGCATTAAGAATTGATTCTATAGTTATGTGCGTTTGAATATATGTGCGCAGGTTTGTAATTCCTTACAAACCATGCCTAAACAAACTACTTGTCTATAAATTTTGATGCAGAATTTTTATTTTATCTTATCACTTTGGGTAGGTACGCGAACCGAAAAATTCCACAACGCTTTATCTGTAGAGTGGTATAGGGATCCTCCATAGGGAGAGGCTAGTTGGCACTTCAGCACTTGTCATCAGGTCCAGGCGAAAGTCCTTCGTCAGATCTGGAAACGGCCTGGATCCGGCAGACTGCGGGAAAACCTCGGGATAAACAAAGACACTAAAATTAGCGTAGATGCCATTCTTCTTATGATGTAACGAGTACATCAGGATTTAAGGGAAGTGTTCCCAGTTCCGGCTGACCTAATATAAGCAGCCTAATATTGAATTATAGAAGGCTATTGAGTGTTATGTGAATGCTAGGTCAAAGAGATGTGTTTTTAGTCTAGCTTTGAACTGAGAGACTGTGTCTGCTTCCCGGACAATGTTAGGAAGATTGTTCCAAAGTTTTGGTGCTAAATAGGAAAAGGATCTACCGCCAGCAGTCGATTTATATATTCTAGGTATTATCAACTGGCCGGAGTTTTGAGATCGCAATAGACGTGAAGGACTATAATGCGTTAAGAGCTCGCTCAAGTACTGGGGAGCTAAACCATTTAGTGCTTTGTAAGTAATCAGCAATATTTTAAAATTTATACGATGTTTAATAGGGAGCCAATGCAGTGTTGACAGAACCAGGCTAATATGGTCGTACTTCCTTGTTCTGGTAAGAACTCTAGCGGCTGCGTTTTGAACTAGCTGTAGTTTGTTTATTAAGCGTGCAGGGCAACCACCCAGTAGAGCATTACAATAATCTAGCCTTGATGTCATGAACGCATGAACTAGTTGTTCCGCATTTGTCAATGAGAGCATATGACGTCATTTAGATATATTTTTAAGATCGAAAAAAAAAAATATATTGATTCAGGTCAATTCAGTTCAGTTAAATAACTGTGTAAAGTTCATCAATTATGAGTTCAGTTCAGCTATAAGCAGCTAGTGTCATTATTCAACTCAATTCAGTTCAAATGTAGATTCAGATTTGTTCAATGACAGCGTTGATGTTACAAAATGTGTCAATTGTGAAACTAAGTCGGGTCAGCTACGAAGTGGCTCTGCAGAAAACAGTGATGTCATCACCATTCAGGTTTTGTTCTCATCCAGTAGAGTCAGTGCATTCAGATCAAGAATATTACTGAATATTAACTCTTTTTCACGTTTTCCATGATATGACCCTTTAACATAAACGATGAACCCACATGTAATGTCCTCTTCATGAAGTGTATTGGTGCTACAGTAATGTCCTCATCTGTCTGTAGGTGGCGAATCTCTTCGGCGCTCACCGCTCCACAATAATCACTCTGTATAACGGTGCCTTCGACTCTTCCGCTGCGGTTTTCCTCATTGTCAAAGTAAGAGGCAAATAAAACCCTCACATGATAATCGATTAGAAAGGCCTTGAGTCGTGATGTCTGATCTCTGTGTTTCAGTTGCTGTTTGAGGACGGCGTGTCTCTGCGATGGTCTTTTGTCTTCTTGTCCTGCTGTAGTGTTCTTCATCTGTTCCGCACCTTCGTGCTGATGCCTCGAACACACATCCCGTACCCGCTGCCAGAGAACTACAGCTACGGGTAAACCCACCGCTGACCGGCTCAGGTGCTCCGCCTCCTCCTGGAGAACACCTGAGACATCTTTACATCTGTATATAAGCTGTAGATAACACCAGGACTTCACCGACAGGGAAGCCTCAAGCAGATTGTCTCAGTATCCGCGTTTCCATTACAGATTTGCGCAAAACTTTTGCGATATTTTCTAAATGTTGATAAAAAACGATTGCAAAATGATGTCGTTTCCATTAACCGATGTTATGCGGACTAAAACGTTGTTTTTTCCTCTCGCAATATGTCTTTCCAAACATCATGGCAACAGGTTTACTAATATCCCAGCCAGCGCACTAGACATTATTATTAATGGAAGGAGACGTGTGTGTGTGTTATTCCGGCATTAATGTCAAGGAAAGACTCTTCTACTGTGAGCGGCTCGTATGAGTGTTTATGGGTGTTTCTCACTCACTTCTGCTTCAAGCTCTTGATTCTGGCATTACTTTGTTGTTTAGAATCCAGTATTCCTGTAAGTCTTCTGTCTTTTATGAGTTTAATAAAGAACTCTGTCTCGTCTACTGTCCAAATATACCATGTCAAAAACTGTTTCCATTGCAGTTTTAATATTCTTGTTTTTAATTAACTGAAAAACCACCTCATGCGAGCGTAAAAACTTTTTTGCGATATATGTGAGTTTTTGCGAAATTGACGTGTTTCTTTGGACTTTATTTTTTTCTTCTTCAGATACTAGTAGCTTTGCACAGATTACTTTATGCTCTATGCTTTATACTTCACTGTCTGCAGTGTATATCTTTCCTCCAACAATGCTTTGTCTGTTTCTTATTTACACATATAGGATGAACTGTGGAGTAACTCAGGATTATGCCATTGCAAAGATTGAAGAGAAGAACATCCAGACTTCTAAGTCTGAGGAGGAAATGCCATTTAAAGAGACTTCTGTCCAAGGCCAAACCACAGACACAACGGGTAGGCAAGAGTTCAACACTAAACACACTTGTTACATGTGCTATTTGTGCTCTACGCCTGTGCTCAGATCACTGTAGAGACAGAACACCCATTTTCAACAAACATAAAAACTACAATAACTACACTGTAAAAATGTCTGTAATTGTTACAGAAAACCGTTTTTACAGTCCAAACTTGCTAATACCGTATGATTTATGATGAAAATAGTAAAACGATTTATGTAATTAATTTTGTTTCTGGACAGGCCACTTATAATGAACTCAATGATGATTCAATATGTGCTTTTCATTTATCATCTGTATTATCATGGTGGTTATTAGTACAATATAATGTAAAACTCTTAAGATTTTGTCTATAAATGCACCACATGTTCAGATGAGATCATTCTCAGAAAGACACAATGTCTGGAACAAAAGCAGCTTTTGCACCATTTCTGGCCACAGTACCTCTTGTGTTCTGGGCAAGTGCCACACGGGACTCGAACCCACGACCTGAAAGGGTCAGGGCTTGTTGCTTATAACGATACGCCACTAAGAACACTCGTTGTCATGTTACTGAAGAGAGGTTTCAGAGTCCACAAATGCGTCATTGAGCATGTTAACTGGTTAGCATGCAAAGCAAAACTTAGCCACAAATGTAGCGTATGGCCACATTAGAAAGAATGGACACAATATAGCAGGCTAACCAATTAGCATGCTAAGCTATTTAGTATAGGACAAAAAATGCAGGGACGGACAACTTTAGAAAGGTACTTCTTGGGGACAGGAGTAAATATCAAACATATGTTTGGTCATCTAGACAATGTAGAACAAAACTGGACAAGATTTGTGGGACGAGTTGCGAAACAACTGTTTTTCATCTTCAATATGGCGTATAGGCAGATAAATGGAAAATTAAAAATGAGATATCGGCGATATCGGCATAGACGGACGGAATGACACAGAAAACAAATTAAGTAAACAAGTGATAGGTAAACAGTTCAACAGTAGTAAACAGTTCAACAGTAGTAAACAGTTCAAAGGATTTTTTGCAAAAATCTTTATATTTCTGGAACACTAGGTGGCGCTGTGTTCAAACATCTCAGGTACCTTCAGGTCATGATGCTGATGAAGCGTTCAGAGTCTCGTTTCGATAGATCAAAGTTACAGCTGAGATTCAGCATCTAATCTAATTTTGAGTCAACATTGTTAACTTTGCATAATCATAACCTTTGAACAAAAAGGAATAACAAAATTCTGTTCAGTCGTTTCTGTGTTGCTCGGTCCAGTGATCGTCAGAGACAATTTTTTGAGTAGCGACAAAATGGAATACTGTGCTTTTCAAAATGGCCACTACTGTAATGGCCGCTATTGTATGGGTGGTGGCGCTATAGAGTTGGTTCTAGAGACCTTAAATTTGGTAAGATTACTATTCATTACCATTAGTACAAGTGTGCCAAATTTAATTACTTTCCGACTTACGGTTCATAAGGATGCCATAGAAGAAAAATAAGAAAGCTCACAATTACAATAGGGGCTACAGCGGCTTCAGTGCTTGGCCCCTGATTTCCATTACACGAGAGTAGATGTTAAAACTTCATGCTGATTTGTACTCGGCTTTCGCCAAGATAATCACCAACTAAGACGTAGCTTTACAGTAACCTATGCTTCTCCATCCATTTACGCTTCTTTCCATCTGGTGACGTGAATCTTCTGTCTGGTGTTAATATTGCGCGTCAGCACACACAACGGCTGCAACCACAGTGCGGTCCCCCCATAACAACCCCCTGGATTGAGTGGAGTAGGGAACATCTCTAGGGTCTTCAAGTGGGCACCTTCCGTCCTCAGTGTTTCTTCGACTAGCCCACGACACCTCAAGAGGGCTCGACAGTGACTCTGGCGTCCCAGAGTCACCCCCTCCGTCCCCCACTCAACTCAGCCCAGCTTACTGACCTCTACATCCCTCCTGCTGCTGAGACCTAACCACAATCTCACAATCTCTCCGCAACCCAACCATACGCGCCAACCCGTTTGACTAAGGCTGTCGAGCCCCACTGGTGCGTTAATATGCAGTTTCAGTGGCAACGGTTCCGTATGGCATACCACCTACCGCAAAACACAATATCTGCCCAACCACCCGTCATTCACGCAATATACACAGGAACGTAATGACTGTAAATACTATACAACCTATACAAATAAACCAACAGACCTTTCAAGTTTTCAAGAATTCTACGAAACCGTAGCATGGCGGCCTGTACTCAGCCAGCTAGAATCTTTCCGTCTCAACCACAGCCAGTTGCTGCTCCTTTCTGCTGCTTCAGATAAGTTCTTTACTGTACGACGCAACTCTTGGCCACTGAATCCGACGTCTCTGAGGAACCGGGTTGTAGAGTGTGCCACAAAACCTCGACAACCCACTTCCACTGGATAAACCTGGACTCTCCATCCTCGCTGTTCTGCTTCAGTGGCCAGATGAGCATACCGCAGTTTCTTCCTCTCATATGCCTCATCTACCGCATCCTCCCATGGCACTGTTAACTCTATCAGTTGAACAATGCGTGCTGATCCAGACCACAAAACAATATCTGGTCGTAGGTTAGTGGTGGCAATCTCAGGTGGAAAAATAAGCCGTTGATCAAGATCAACCAGCATCTTCCAGTCCCTAGCAGCTTCCAGTTGTCCTGGGCGAGAATTGGTGTTAGCACCTTTTCTTGGTGGTTGCTCGCATGGGCGGAGGAATATTGTCTTCTGCGTGTAATGTTTTGCTAGAACAGGCTGCAATTTATTGGTCATACTACGCTTGCCTTCCAATGCTAAAGCCAAACATCGCAATACTTGGTCATGGCGCCAAGTAAACCGACCCTGGCTAAGAGCCACCTTACATCCTGTCAAAATGTGCCTTAATGTGGCAGGTGATGAACACAAAGGACAAGATGGATCCTCTCCTACCCAGAGGTTTAGGTTCTGCGGTGATGGGAGAACATCATATGTTGACCTAATAAGGAAACTGATCCTACTCTCTTCCATTGACCAAAGGTCTTGCCAGCCCATTTTGCGTTGTTCCACACCTCGTTGACTACAAGCTTCCTCCTTTGAGCTGGGCCTGCCTTGTGCCATTTAGGAGGAGCTAAACTGAGCCCAAAACCCCCTCTTCCATGCTGTACCTGTCCCACGATATCCCCAATTTGAAGGTCAGCCTTTGCCTCTACTATAGATTTCTTTGCTGACCACGTTCTAACAGTTTTTACCACAGGGGCTGCCTCCCTTACACATTTGTCGCGTGACTCTGCTAAAGTCATTTCCAGTCTGACCTTGGCACACTTAAACTCCTCGGTTAAAGCAGAGACTGGAAGCTGCAATACTCACCTGGCCACATTATTGTTTGTCTGATTGTGAAGTATAAAGTGTATTAACACTATGAATGTATGTTTCTGTCAGAGCGTAGTTTCAAGAGCTGTTTCCTTTCCTGGTTCTTCTTGTGGCATTTGCTGTGGCTTTCTGCGATGCAGCTGAGACACTACTTGTTCATCGGGACCTTAAACCCAATGCTGAATCATCTGGCCGCAGGAGAACCAAGCCTCGGTACACACACACACACACACACACACACACACACACACACACACACACACACACACACACACACACACACACACACACACACACACACACACACACACACACACACACACACACACACACAAACAAACACACACAAACACATACTGTATTATCCTTATGCCCAGCTCTTGCTGTGAATCAGGTGAGTCCCTGCCTTCGAGCGGTATGTATAGATATAGACATGCAAACAGGCTCAGGCTACATCATGTGTGCATCATGAGATTGAATGGTGTTTTTACTCCGTGTTCTTGTTGTTGCTCAGTCAGTAGATATACGAATGCGTTTGCGTTCACTCAGCTGTGTGGGATCCTGTGCGCCCCCTGGAACGGCCTCATCATGGACCGACACAAGGGAAAGCTGAGAGAACCAGGTCAACACAGAAACATGCACACATTTCTGTCTTCTTTTTAAAGGTTTTCAGTGTACACATGAAAACATTGTAGGAAACACACTTTCTTGTGCAAAAAGACCATTTATTAAATTAAAGTTTCAAAACAAACTTTCTGATTTATGTCAGTAAGACTCATTTAAGGGAAAGTTCAACTTAAACTATTAATTTTTTTTTTAATTGAAATAAACCTGAAATATAATGAGAATATTAGATAGCAAAACTTGTAAATAAATAAAAACTAAAACTGATCTACTAATGATAAATCAAACTGAAATAGTACTTAAAAAACAATTAAAAACACTAATAAAAAGGACAAATGGACATAAAATTACAATATTTTATAATATTTTAACTTGAATTCAAATTAAATCTGAAAATATTAAAATAAAAGCTCATTCAAAATATTAGTAAAAGTTATAATAGTTTTAACTTTGAACTCAGAGGGAAATATTAATAATTAATTATAACATGATTAATTATGAATATTTGGATCAGTTAATCGGATTAACATGATGTAGCTAAATTAACATTACAATCAATTAATCAGTTCGTCCAGTAAACATTAAGTATTGAATATTTATGAATAAAAAAAAAAAAGTGATTTTTCATGGCCACAGAAAAACTGACGGGCCAGTGTGACACTGTCGGGCCAGTGTGAGTGGGGCTTTAAACGGGCCGACAGGGCTAATAGCCTCGAGTCTGGAGCGCCGAGCCCTAAACACACTGTGTTTCCACTGTCGGGCCAGTGTGAGCAGGGCTTTAATCGGGCCGGCCGGACTAATAGCTCGAGTCTGGAGCGCCGAGCCCTAAACACACTGTGTTTCCACTGTCGGGCCAGTGTGAGCAGGGCTTTAATCGGGCCGGCCGGACTAATAGCTCGAGTCTGGAGCGCTGAGCCCTAAACACACTGTGTTTCCACTGTCGGGCCAGTGTGAGCAGGGCTTTAATCGGGCCGGCCGGACTAATAGCTCGAGTCTGGAGCGCCGAGCCCTAAACACACTGTGTTTCCACTGTCGGGCCAGTGTGAGCAGGGCTTTAATCGGGCCGGCCGGACTAATAGCTCGAGTCTGGAGCGCCGAGCCCTAAACACACTGTGTTTCCACTGTCGGGCCAGTGTGAGCAGGGCTTTAATCGGGCCGGCCGGACTAATAGCTCGAGTCTGGAGCGCCGAGCCCTAAACGCACTGTGTTTCCACTGTCGGGCCAGTGTGAGCAGGGCTTTAATCGGGCCGGCCGGACTAATAGCTCGAGTCTGGAGCGCCGAGCCCTAAACACACTGTGTTTCCACTGTCGGGCCAGTGTGAGCAGGGCTTTAAACGGGCCGGGTGGGCTAATAGCTCGAGTCTGGAGAGTCTAACCCTAAACACACTGTATTTCCACTGTCGGGCCAGGCTGAGCAGGGCTTTAAACGGGCCGGGCCGGGCTAAAAGCCTCGGATCTGGAGAGTCTAACCCTAAACACACTGTGTTTCCACTGTCGGGCCAGTGTGAGCAGGGCTTTAAACGGGCCGGGCCGGGCTAAAAGCCTCGGATCTGGAGCGTCTAACCCTAAACACACTGTGTTTCCACTGTCGGGCCAGTGTGAGCAGGGCTTTAAACGGGCCGGCCGGGCTAATAGCCTCGAGTCTGGAGAGTCTAACCCTAAACACACTGTATTTCCACTGTCGGGCCAGTGTGAGCAGGGCTTTAAACGGGCCGGCCGGGCTAATAGCCTCGAGTCTGGAGAGTCTAACCCTAAACACACTGTATTTCCACTGTCGGGCCAGTGTGAGCAGGGCTTTAAACGGGCCGGGCCGGGCTAATAGCCTCGAGTCTGGAGAGTCTAACCCTAAACACACTGTGTTTCCACTGTCGGGCCAGTGTGAGCAGGGCTTTAAACGGGCCGGGCCGGGCTAAAAGCCTCGGATCTGGAGCGTCTAACCCTAAACACACTGTGTTTCCACTGTCGGGCCAGTGTGGGCAAGGCTTTAAACGGGCCGGTCGGGCTAATAGCTCCAGTCTGGAGCATCTAACCCTAAACACACTGTGTTTCCACTGTCGGGCCAGTGTGAGCGGGGCTTTAAACGGGCCGGGCCGGGCTAATAGCCTCGAGTCTGGAGCGTCTAACCCTAAACACACTGTGTTTCCACTGTCGGGCCAGTTTGAGCAGGGCTTTAAACGGGCCGGGCCGGGTTAATAGCCTCGAGTCTGGAGCGTCTAACCCTAAACACACACTGTGTTTCCACTGTCGGGCCAGTGTGAGCAGGGCTTTAAACGGGCCGGCAGGGCTAATAGCTCGAGTCTGGACTGTCTAACCCTGCTCACACTGTGTTTCCACTGTCGGGCCAGTGTGAGCAGGGCTTTAAACGGGCCGGGCCGGGCTAATAGCCTCAAGTCTGGAGTGTCTAACCCTAAACACACTGTGTTTCCACTGTCGGGCCAGTGTTAGCAGGTCTTTAAAAGGGCCGGGCCGGGCTAATAGCCTCGAGTCTGGAGCGCTGAGCCCTAAACACACTGTGTTTCCACTGTCGGGCCAGTTTGAGAAGGGCTTTAAACGGGCCGGCCGGGCTAATAGCTCGAGTCTGGAGCACCGAGCCCTAAACACACTGTGTTTCCACTGTCGGGCCAGTGTGAGCAAGGCTTTAAACGGGCCGGCCAGGCTAATAGCCTCGAGTCTGGAGCACCGAGCCCTAAACATACTGTGTTTCCACTGTCGGGCCAGTTTGAGCAGGGCTTTAAAAGGGCCGGGCCGGGCTAATAGCCTCGAGTCTGGAACGTCTAACCCTAAACACACTGTGTTTCCACTGTCGGGCCAGTGTGAGCAAGGATTTAAACGGGCCGGCCGGGCTAATAGCTCTAGTCTAGAGCGTCTAACCCTAAACACACTGTGTTTCCACTGTCGGGCCAGTTTGACCAGGGCTTTAAACGGGCCGGGTGTGCTAATAGCCTCGAGTCTGGAGCGTCTAACCTTAAACACACTGTGTTTCCACTGTCGGGCCAGTGTGAGCAGGGCTTTAAACGGGCCGGGCTGGCTAATAGCCTCGAGTCTGGAGCGTCTAACCCTAAACACACTGTGTTTCCACTGTCGGGCTAGTTTGAGCAGGGCTTAAACGGGCCGGGCGGGCTAATAGCCTCGCGTCTGGAGCGTCTAACCCTAAACACACTGTGTTTCCACTGTCGGGCCAGTGTGAGCAGGGCTTTAAACGGGCCGGGCCGGGCTAATAGCCTCGAGTCTGGAGCGTCTAACCCTAAACACACTGTGTTTCCACTGTCGGGCCAGTGTGAGCAGGGCTTTAAACGGGCCGCCAGGGCTAATAGCTTGAGTCTGGAGCGCCGTGCCCTAAACACACTGTGTTTCCACTGTCATGCCAGTGTGAGCAGGGCTTTAAACGGGCCGGCCGGGCTAATAGCTTCGAGTCTAGAGCATCCTACCCTAAACACACTGTGTTTCCACTGTCGGGCCAGTGTGACCAGGGCTTTAAACGGGCCGGGCGGGCTAATAGCCTCGAGTCTGGAGCGTCTAACCCTAAACACACTGTGTTTCCACTGTCGGGCCAGTGTGAGCAGGGCTTTAAACGGGCCGGCCGGGCTAATAGCCTCGAGTCTGGAGCGCTGAACCCTAAATACACTGTGTTTCCACTGTCGGGCCGGTGTGAGCGGGGCTTTAAACGGGCCGGCCGGGCTAATAGCCTCGAGTCTGGAGCGCTGAGCCCTAAACACACTGTGTTTCCACTGTCGGGCCAGTGTGAGCAGGGCTTTAAACGGGCCGGCCGGGCTAATAGCTCTAGTCTAGAGCGTCTAACCCTAAACACACTGTGTTTCCACTGTCGGGCCAGTGTGACCAGGGCTTTAAACGGGCCGGGTGTGCTAATAGCCTCAAGTCTGGAGCGCCAAGCACAAAACTGTCTCCGCAGCCAAAGAAATCACTGGAAACTAGCCAGATTGCAAAACTAACTTGATAAAAGCGACTGTTTGCTAGCATTTTTGTTGTTTACTTTAGATTTCAAACCCAACCATTGATGTTTTAACCAATAAGTGATACATTGATCATAATGAATTAATTTGTGTCAAGATTGCACATTATTCACACAGAAATAAAGTGGTTTACCATTACTTCACAAAAGAAAGAGGACACACTAAGCCTTCAGTCGCAT
This sequence comes from Siphateles boraxobius, assembly GCF_051911475.1. Taxonomy (NCBI): domain Eukaryota; kingdom Metazoa; phylum Chordata; class Actinopteri; order Cypriniformes; family Leuciscidae; genus Siphateles; species Siphateles boraxobius. The sequence continues at coordinate 2,143,567 of NW_027508819.1, read as the reverse complement.
CTGTTTCTGTTTATTTGTAGTCACATGACAGTATGTTTACATCAAATCTATAAAGAATAAACATTTCTACAAATATACCACCAAAAATGCGACCTGAGGAGCTTATATTTTCAGTCAGAGAAATAGGAAGCTCCCGTAAAACCAGAGTTGCTTTATTTTATGACAAAGGCGGAGCTAAATATGGATATCAGACAGTCCGGTGTAAAGAGACGAGACGTACTGACAGATAAAATAAAATCATGATTATGATAGCCTATATGATTTGTCTGATTTCTTCAAGCGGTCATATTTACCATGTTTACTACGTTAATGGTTAGCACGCATAGTCGTTTGCATTGCAAGTATTTCTGCCTTATATCAGAATCCACATCAGTAGTTATTTCAAACACTTGCTGCTGTATGAAAATGAGTTTTGAGCTAAGAAATGTTAAAAGTCTTTAAGTATTGTACACAAATTTTATTAATTAAATCAACTATGAGGAGGTGATGTCCACTAAAGTGTGAGTTGGTAAATGAGTATTAATTAGATAGGACACACGATATAGGTGGGGTTACATTAACTAGTAGTTTCCTCCTAAAGCATGCATAAAACAAAATACTATGCAAGAGACTCTATACAAGACATGATAAAAAAAATAATAATAATCATACACTTAATGTCCTGGGATGCATGTTCATTTATAGAACAGTTAGTCTATAAATGAATGCAGAATCTGCTTTATGCGTCTTTACTATGGCCTGATTAAAAATGAGTTTAGAGCAAAGCTCTGCTATATTAGGAATAGTTTCAGTGTCTGATTGGTCCAGCCATTACAGAGTTTATAAAATATGATGCTGAAATAGCACTGGTGCAAGGGTTTCGATAAAGAATTTAAGAGAAAACTAAAATAATTTATACAGTTTGAGTCACTATTTAATTAGTATTGTTTAACATTTATAAAAGTTTACAAATAATAAAAAAAATTTATTAGATATTGAAACACTGTGCTTGTTCAATAATAATATATCACCCAGTTACTGAATTAAAATGTTTTGTCACTTCATTTCTCACACAGTATAAATTATTTTTTATGAGACATTTTGATACCTGAAAATATGAATATAAAGTTCTGTCGGGAACTCTCTATGGCGTGGGCATGTTGTGTTTGTATTGTAAGTAACAGCAGCGTAACAGATCTATTCCACCAAACACATTAACATTGTCATATCCATTCCCATGCCAAACACTGAGTGAAAGTTTGGCTATGTTTCTGTCATGACTCCCCGCTTCTCTTTAACTTATCTAATGAACACGGCCTCAAACCACAGCCTTTCCACTTCCTTCACTGTTCACAGGCCAGAGTGAGCGAGAGGCAGACCTGAGGGCGGCCATCTTGTCCCTGTCCCTGACTGCGCTGCAGTGTGTGTTGTTTTCAGTGTGTGCTGCGACCCCTATCCTTCCTCTGCAATACCTCACCTTCATCCTCCAGGTGCTCAACAGATCCTTCCTCTACGGGGGAAACGCTGCCTTCATCAGCATGGCGTGAGTCTTCTTCACACTAGAGGAACAGATCTTCATTTAATCATCATTTAATCACGCTCACCCCGCTCCAAAACTTTCTTTCGTGTCTGCAACACAAATATACTGCGGTTCTGAGAACAAGAAATCATACAGGTTTGGAATTAGATTGAGGGTGATTAAATATCAGCCGATCATTTTTAGATTTATATTTTAAGATTTGAAGTGCACATTCCATACAAGCACAAAATTATTTTCATGATTTATCACAACTTTTTATCTTTTGTCAAATAAACTTAGATAATTAATGTGGTTCAGATAACATCATATTTTGAGTTACTATTTATTAAATCAATAATTTAATGTTGTATTAACTTAAATTAATTTAAGTAAAAGAAGAGTTGCTCAGGTGTAACTGTGTCCAGGTTAGAGTTGCTCAGGTTAACTGTGTCCAGGTTAGAGTTACTCAGTGTAACTGTGTTCCAGGTTAGAGTTACTCAGGTTAACTGTGTCCAGGTTAGAGTTGCTCAGTGTAACTGTGTCCAGGTTAGAGTTACTCAGTGTAACTGTGTTCCAGGTTAGAGTTACTCAGGTTAACTGTGTCCAGGTTAGAGTTGCTCAGTGTAACTGTGTCCAGGTTAGAGTTACTCAGTGTAACTGTGTCCAGGTTAGAGTTACTCAGGTTAACTGTGTCCAGGTTAGAGTTACTCAGTGTAACTGTGTTCCAGGTTAGAGTTACTCAGGTTAACTGTGTCCAGGTTAGAGTTGCTCAGTGTAACTGTGTCCAGGTTAGAGTTGCTCAGTGTACCTGTATCCAGGTTAGAGTTGCTCAGTGTAACTGTGTCCAGGTTAGAGTTACTCAGTGTAACTGTGTTCCAGGTTAGAGTTACTCAGTGTAACTGTGTCCCAGGTTAGAGTTGCTCAGTGTAACTGTGTTCCAGGTTAGAGTTACTCAGTGTAACTGTGTCCAGGTTAGAGTTGCTCAGTGTAACTGTGTCCAGGTTAGAGTTACTCAGTGTAACTGTGTCCAGGTTAGAGTTACTCAGTGTAACTGTGTCCAGGTTAGAGTTACTCAGGTAAACTGTGTCCAGGTTAGAGTTGCTCAGTGTAACTGTGTCCAGGTTAGAGTTACTCAGTGTAACTGTGTCCAGGTTAGAGTTACTCAGTGTAACTGTGTCCAGGTTAGAGTTGCTCAGTGTAACTGTGTCCAGGTTAGAGTTACTCAGTGTAACTGTGTCCAGGTTAGAGTTACTCAGTGTAACTGTGTCCAGGTTAGAGGTACTCAGTGTAACTGTGTTCCAGGTTAGAGTTGCTCAGGGTAACTGTGTTCCAGGTTAGAGTTACTCAGTGTAACTGTGTCCAGGTTAGAGTTGCTCAGTGTAACTGTGTCCAGGTTAGAGTTACTCAGTGTAACTGTGTCCAGGTTAGAGTTGCTCAGTGTAACTGTGTCCAGGTTAGAGTTACTCAGTGTAACTGTGTCCAGGTTAGAGTTACTCAGTGTAACTGTGTCCAGGTTAGAGTTACTCAGGTTAACTGTGTCCAGGTTAGAGTTGCTCAGTGTAACTGTGTCCAGGTTAGAGTTACTCAGTGTAACTGTGTCCAGGTTAGAGTTACTCAGTGTAACTGTGTCCAGGTTAGAGTTGCTCAGTGTAACTGTGTCCAGGTTAGAGTTACTCAGTGTAACTGTGTCCAGGTTAGAGTTACTCAGTGTAACTGTGTCCAGGTTAGAGTTACTCAGGTTAACTGTGTCCAGGTTAGAGTTGCTCAGTGTAACTGTGTCCAGGTTAGAGTTACTCAGTGTAACTGTGTCCAGGTTAGAGTTACTCAGTGTAACTGTGTCCAGGTTAGAGTTACTCAGTGTAACTGTGTCCAGGTTAGAGTTACTCAGTGTAACTGTGTTCCAGGTTAGAGTTACTCAGTGTAACTGTGTCCAGGTTAGAGTTGCTCAGTGTAACTGTGTCCAGGTTAGAGTTACTCAGTGTAACTGTGTCCAGGTTAGAGGTACTCAGTGTAACTGTGTCCAGGTTAGAGTTGCTCAGTGTAACTGTGTCCAGGTTAGAGTTACTCAGTGTAACTGTGTCCAGGTTAGAGTTACTCAGTGTAACTGTGTTCCAGGTTAGAGTTGCTCAGTGTAACTGTGTCCAGGTTAGAGTTGCTCAGTGTAACTGTGTCCAGGTTAGAGTTACTCAGTGTAACTGTGTTCCAGGTTAGAGGTACTCAGTGTAACTGTGTCCAGGTTAGAGTTGCTCAGTGTAACTGTGTCCAGGTTAGAGTTACTCAGTGTAACTGTGTTCCAGGTTAGAGGTACTCAGTGTAACTGTGTCCAGGTTAGAGTTACTCAGTGTAACTGTGTCCAGGTTAGAGTTACTCAGTGTAACTGTGTTCCAGGTTAGAGTTGCTCAATGTAACTGTGTTCCAGGTTAGAGTTGCTCAGTGTAACTGTGTCCAGGTTAGAGTTACTCAGTGTAACTGTGTTCCAGGTTAGAGTTGCTCAGTGTAACTGTGTTCCAGGTTAGAGTTACTCAGTGTAACTGTGTCCAGGTTAGAGTTTCTCAGTGTAACTGTGTTCCAGGTTAGAGTTACTCAGTGTAACTGTGTCCAGGTTAGAGTTACTCAGGTAAACTGTGTCCAGGTTAGAGTTACTCAGTGTAACTGTGTCCAGGTTAGAGTTACTCAGGTAAACTGTGTCCAGGTTAGAGTTACTCAGTGTAACTGTGTCCAGGTTAGAGTTACTCAGTGTAACTGTGTCCAGGTTAGAGTTTCTCAGTGTAACTGTGTTCCAGGTTAGAGTTACTCAGTGTAACTGTGTCCAGGTTAGAGTTACTCAGGTAAACTGTGTCCAGGTTAGAGTTGCTCAGTGTAACTGTGTCCAGGTTAGAGTTACTCAGTGTAACTGTGTTCCAGGTTAGAGTTACTCAGTGTAACTGTGTTCCAGGTTAGAGTTACTCAGTGTAACTGTGTCCAGGTTAGAGTTACTCAGTGTAACTGTGTTCCAGGTTAGAGTTGCTCAGTGTAACTGTGTTCCAGGTTCCCGTCGGCACACTTTGGGAAGCTGTATGGAGCTGTGATGGCTCCCTCCGCTGTGTTCTCGCTGCTCCAGTATCCCTGCTTCGCTCTCATTAAAGGACCACTGGGAGGAGACCCTCTTTACGTAAGATCAACACTATCCATACACACTCGTGTTCTGATCATGCACGCTATACAACATGCCATGGGTAACGGACTCTGTTGTCAATAGTTTAGATATTTGAAGCACAGCTCACTTTAAAACCATTAGCTTTCTCTCTGCGAATCTGTGTGACCAGTTTGAGCCCGTTGTGAAGTCAGCACGGTGACATCTTTCACAGAAATTCCAGATCGCATCAATTCCCATTGAAACGACTGGATTTCACCTGTGAGAACATTCAATTTCCCCACAATAAACATGAACTAACATAAACTACCGACTGCTATTATAACCCCCAGTGGAGGTCATGTGTGGCTTTGATAGCGAGCGATTATTGCACAAAAACACACCGTATGTTTTACCAGTGGGTTTATTTTATTCCAGTGGCATAATGCTTTCCTTGAAACTTGTTTTTCCAACATTAGCCACATCACGTCTGCCAGTATCTGTTAGGAAGGTGCTGAGATGAAATAACATGATCTTTTGAAAATCTCTCAGCATTTGTTTGGCAGATGTAAATTCAGCATATTTGTCATTTTTCTGAGACTTTGAAACTGTTCTGTTCAAGTTTCATCAGTCAAACAGCCATCTAGCTGAAAAACACAAGAACGGCTCATATTCTGCTTTTCTCCATGTTCATCTGTGTGTAGTGTTCATCTGTGTTTAGTGTGTAATGTTGCTGTTTGATCATGAGAAAGCTCCAGTTCTTCTCTATATCAGTGTCAGTGTTTCTGAACTCCTGAAATGCCTCCATTGTAGTCTTGAGTTTATTCCAGGAACGAACACGTCACAATATTCCTCATTATAATAATTAATACGTATAATAAAGGGGCGGGGCCTGGTTGAGTTAATTAGAAGTGTGTTAAACTGTTGGTTATGGGAAGGGGCGGGACATTTCCCAAACACACTTGAAGCTCTCGACCAATCACAACACACTGCTCCAGCCGACCAATCAGAGCACAGTGTGCTTTTCAGGAGGAGGGGCTTCATAGAGACAGGAACTAATCTGGGGTTTGTTTCCAAAAGCATCGTTAGTCAACTATTGTTGCAAGTTCCGTCGTTATCATCAGTTCAACGAGTCTGTGTTTCCTGAAACCATCGTTATAACGAACATTCGCAAACAGCATCGCAGAGGTGTGTGTGTGAGCGACAGATCTCGAGCTGTGATTAGTAGCAGAGTCTCTAGTTTGCATGACGTGACTCAATAAATCCTGATCTTAAGCAAAATAAGCAAGCTGACATTAAGAACAACCCGTGTCAATCATATCTTATGGAAGCTGGTTTCCACCACAGAATGAAAAGGTAATTGCGATCACAATTCTGACTTATCATCTCAGAATTGCAAGATATAAAGTCGCAATTGCGAGAAAAGAAGTCAGATTTGCCAGTTTATATCTCTCAATTCTGACTTAATAACACACAATTGTGACTTTATTAATAATAATATAAAGTCAGCATTGCGAGATAAAAAGTCAGAATTGCTCTAGTACGTAAGAACGAGCCTCTGATTAAATCTGGAAATAAAGCAACATAGAGAACTAGTCATCAGATGCCATGTCTGTAATTTATAGTAAAATATCTAGCATTAAATGGATTTAAAAAGGATTCATTAACAGTAGTTATTACTCCATAACCTGCGTGACATCATTAACCAACGCGGTTGAACGACCAATTTGGACAATACGGTTTGGGAAAAAGTCGTGACTATAGTAGATTTCTTCAGCGATGACTCATACTGAGATAGTGAAGCCGCGAGTTCCAGTGCTGTACAGAAAACACACCAGCGTTACTGACAGACTGGGCAGAGAGGAGCCGCAACAATGGAGAATATGAGGAAATAATCAACATTCAAGCAGGAAAACCTGTTCTAGTAGAGCCTGAAACACATCAGCACTGCAGAAGAGGTCCTCTTTAAAGCTCTTGTTTCAGATCACCAGCGCTGACTGAACTGTCTTTGACTTCTCTAGGTGAACATCGCTCTGACTGTTCTGAGTCTCCTGGCCTTCATCAACCCTGTGTATGTGTACCTGTACTGTCGAGGTCAGGCGGCCCAGAGAACCGCCTCACACTGAACATCAGCTGACCTCTGACCTCAACCCTGTGTATGTGTACTTGTACTGTCGAGGTCAGGCGGCCCGGAGAACCGCCTCACACTGAACATCACCTGACCTCTGACCTCTACCCTGTGTATGTGTACCTGTACTGTCGAGGTCAGGCGGCCCAGAGAACCGCCTCACACTGAACATCACCTGACCTCTGACCTCTACCCTGTGTATGTGTACCTGTACTGTCGAGGTCAGGCGGCCCAGAGAACCGCCTCACACTGAACATCAGCTGACCTCTGACCTCAACCCTGTGTATGTGTACTTGTACTGTCGAGGTCAGGCGGCCCAGAGAACCGCCTCACACTGAACATCACCTGACCTCTGACCTCTACCCTGTGTATGTGTAGCTGTACTGTCGAGGTCAGGCGGCCCAGAGAACCGCCTCACACTGAACATCAGCTGACCTCTGACCTCTACCCTGTGTATGTGTACCTGTACTGTCGAGGTCAGGCGGCCCAGAAAACCGCCTCCCACTGAACATCACCTGACCTCTGACCTCTACCCTGTGTATGTGTACCTGTACTGTCGAGGTCAGGCGGCCCAGAGAACCGCCTCACACTGAACATCAGCTGACCTCTGACCTCTACCCTGTGTATGTGTACCTGTACTGTCGAGGTCAGGCGACCCAGAGAACCGCCTCACACTGAACATCACCTGACCTCTGCCCTCAATCCTGTGTATGTGTACCTGTACTGTCGAGGTCAGGCGGCCCAGAGAACCGACTCACACTTAACATCACCTGACCTCTGACCTCTACCCTGTGTATGTGTACCTGTACTGTCGAGGTCAGGCGGCCCAGAGAACCGACTCACACTTAACATCACCTGACCTCTGACCTCAACCCTGTGTATGTGTACCTGTACTGTCGGCGTCAGGCGGCCCAGAGAACCGCCTCACACTTAATATCACCTGACCTCTGACCTCAAACCTGTGTATGTGTACCTGTACTGTCGGGGTCAGGCGGCCCAGAGAACCGCCTCACACTGAACATCAGCTGACCTCTGACCTCAAACCTGTGTATGTGTACCTGTACTGTCGGCGTCAGGCGGCCCAGAGAACCGCCTCACACTGAACATCAGCTGACCTCTGACCTCAAACCTGTGTATGTGTACCTGTACTGTCGGGGTCAGGCGGCCCAGAGAACCGCCTCATACTTAACATCACCTGACCTCTGACCTCTACCCTGTGTTACTGCTTACTGAGAAAGCAAAGTATAGTGGAAAGAAATATGTGACTAATCTTTGACCATGTGATGTGTAACCCATTAATTCAAAAACCTAACCCCTTCACCTCCCCCTACCCGACTCATTCATCATGTGTGTTATTGTCAGATCTAGCAGTGCATCATGCACGTTCTTATACACTGTAAGAAAAAAATACTGAAAAGATACTGGTCATTTTCTGCCAGGTCAATATTAGTTGAGTTACTGACATCTAACCCTAAAACACAATACAATGAAATGTGTACTGTAATCCAAAATTAGGAGTAAAACATGTGAAAAAAAGAAAAATTCCTTTATAATAACATCCCAGCTAACGAAAATATATTATAACAACATTTAGCTAACACTCCCATGAAGTCACATTACTTTTTTTTGCATGTTCTAAAACCGTTTTTTTCTTGGTTATGTGTACGTTAAGGGAACATCCCATTGTTTCGGGCTTCAGTCATTATGGGAATGTTACTTTTGAGTGTTCTCTGAACGCTCTGAAACAAGAGGAAACATTTAAAACACGTTAGATGAACGTCCAGCTAAAATGTTTCAGAAAAAATATTGAAATTTGTTTTGTGTTAATGTTTTGAGAACAAAAGACAATCTATTCATTGTTACTGGAAGAATGTGATAAGTTTGAGAGAACCGTGCCAGAACGCTCTGATAGCTGGGATAGAACTATTTTATAAATTTTTCTTAGATTGTACAACTGTTATTTCAAAAATTTCAAAATCAAAAAGCTATTGATAGTCATAAAGGGAACACCATTAAAAAAAAAATATATATATATATATATTTATATATATGACATGGATATTTTGAGAAATGTCTGCAAATGAATCTGTGCATACTGAATGTACTGTATATTGAGTTTGCTGTAACAGTAACACTCACGCACACACACACTCGCACACACCCACACACACACACACACACACACACACACACACACACACACACATACACACACACACACACACACACACACACACACACACACACACACACACACACACAGTGTTGTGACGCTGTATGAAACACGGGTTTGAATGGTGCTGGTTGTGAGCGCCTCTGCTGGACACACACACACACACAGTGTTTTGTATCGCTGTATGAAATACTGGTTTGAATGGTGCTGGTTGTGTGCGCCTCTGCTGGACACACACACACACACACACACAGTGTTTTGTATCGCTGTATGAAACACTGATTTGAATGGTGCTGGTTGTGAGCGCCTCTGCTGGACACACACACACAGTTGCTCCAGAAGCCTGCGACCTCTGAAATATAGCAATTGTAAGTCGCTTTGGATAAAAGCGTCAGCTAAATGAATAAATGTAAATGTAAATGTATCGCTGTATGAAACACTGATTTGAATGGTGCTGGTTGTGAGCGCCTCTGCTGGACACACACACACACACACACACATCAGTATTACTCCAAATAAAGGGAATTTTTATACATGCAGTGGAGTCGACTACATCTGTCTGCGATCGCTGCCGAACTGACGAAGATATGTTGTCTTGTAAGAATGTTTTGCTAGCGTTCTTTTTAAACTTTTTGAATCTTTTATTTCTAAATGTTTTTGTTATGAGAGCATTAAGGATATACATTTTTTTTTTCAATTTAGAAACATTATAGAATTGTTACTTTTGAATGCTGTTTGGACATTTTGAAATTCTATTTTTAAATGTTAGTTGAACATCAAATTAAAATTTCACAAAAAAGTTCCATGAAATAACACTTGTGTTCTAATGTTTTCAACATTATTAAAGACCAACTTTGAATGAACCATTTATTAACGTTACTAGAACGTTTGTTGATAACTGTGAGAGAACCTCGCTAGGGATGTGTCGTATAAATAGAGAAAAAACAGCATAAATAAATGAGGAAATATCGGTTACACAGTTATCGGTTATCGGGTACATAAACATAGCAATCCTCACCACAAACATAATAACAATATTAAATAAAGATTTTGCAAAAACACCAAAGCGTGAGCATATATTGAAAGTTTTACCAGCCTTTTAATTACAGCATGTAGATCAGGATTTAATATAGATCTTAACATCTTCTTGAAAGTGAGAATAGTTTTACATTCGTGGATATAATATTTTGCAAGCAAAATAATTAAGTTGCAAAAATAAACATGTTCATATTGCTTCTCAAAAATGAAACCCCAACAAAACATCCCTGAAATAAAGCTCAAAGTCTTTATATATATAGTTAACAGTGAACTGGAAACGTCTCTGGTTACGTATGTAACCCTCATTTCCTGAGTAGGGAACGGAGACGTTACGTCGGATGACGACGAATGGGGTTACCAGTCTAATCACGCCACCTTCTCAGCTGTCTTCCAGTGCCCTGCGTAAATCGAGATCCCTGTCATAGACTGGACGAGGGACTCCATTTAACACAGGAATACCAAGGTACACTGGGAAGCATATCCCAAGCTTAGGGGAAGTATGCAATTAATGCCAACCCAGAGGGGAGGAACTTAGAGAATACCTAATGACCCGAAGGAAGCATATGGAAAACACTGGGGTGTCCAGCCGCAGGTGGAATATTTCAACCCCAGGGGTGGCAAGGTGGCTTGCCAAGGGAAAGACACATGCTCAAGAGGCTTACAGTGGAAATACACATGTGGGGGTCGCTCAGAGGAGGGACCATGCACACGGGAGGCACCTAGCCGACGCGCAGGCAATAGACACTGGCGCCGACGTCAGGAGTGCTGGAGGAGCTCAGGGCTTTCGGGAAAGCTCACCTGAGGAGAATATCGCACGTATCCAGTCCGTGGAGTGGAATGGCGAGCAAGCGAAGACACCTGAGCGGGTCCGGTACTAGCTGGTTGAAGCGAGTACATGAGAGGACACTGGCTCCACTCGGAGATTGTAGAATCTGGCGAATGTGTTAGGTGTCGCCGAGCCTGCAGCTCTGCAGATGTCTGTTAGCGAGGCGCCATGCGCTAGAGCCCAAGAGGACGCCACACTCCGGGTGGAGTGGGCAGTCACACCAAGGGGGCACGGTCTACCTTGCTGCTGGTATGCCAAAGCAATGGCGTCCACTTAACCAGTGAGACAACCTTTGCTTGGAGAGAGCCTTTCCCTTCAGCTTCCCACCATAACAGACAAAGAGCTGGTCTGAGGTCCTGAAACACTGCGTTCTGTCTACATAGGCGCGGAGAGCGCGTACTGGACAGAGCAGTGCCAAGGCTGGGTCTGCCTCCTCCAGGGGCAGCGCTTAAAGGTTCACCACCTGGTCCCGGAAGGGAGTGGTAGGAAGAAGGCTCACTGGGGGAAACACATACTTGCGGCCCTGCGGCCAGCTGTGCGCCAGAGCATCCTTGCCAAGCGTGCCCTCGGTCAGGGAATAAAACTGGGCGCAATGGGTCGAGTCGTGGGAGGCAAACAGATCTATCTGTGCGTCCCCGAACTGGTCCCAAATCAGCTGAACCGACTGGGGATGGAGTCGCCATTCTCCAGGGAGTGGCTGAAGCCGAGAGAGCTCGTCGGCTGCACAGTTCAGCGCTCCGGAAATGAAAATGGCTCGAAGCGACCTCAGATGCTTCTGACTCCATAGGAGGAGGTGGCGAGCGAGTTGTGACATACGGGGGGAGCGTAGACCACATTGATGGTTGATGTACGCTACAGTGGCGGTATTGTCTGAACGGACTAGTACGTGTTGACCCCTGAGCAACGCCCGGAAGCGGAGCAGGGCAAAGCTTACTGCCAACAACTCGAGGCAATTGACATGCCATAGCCGCTGTGGTCCTGTCCAGGAGCCCGCAGCAGCATGTCCATTGCACATTGCGCCCCAGCCCGTGGTGGAGGCATCTGTTGAGACAACAACTGCCGGGAAGCTCGTTCCAGGGGGACACCCGCCCTGAGAAAACTGAGGTTCGACCACGGGGTGAAGAACTGACGGCAGGTTGGAGTAAATGGTACTCGGAGCGTGCCGTGTTGCCATGCCCACCTCGGGACTCTGTTGCGAAGCCAAAGCTGAAGCGGTCTCATATGAAGCAATCCGAGCGGCGTGACCGCGGCTGCAGATGCCATATGCCCCAGGAGCCTCTGTAAGAGTTTCAGTGGAACCGCACTCCTGCCCTCGAATTGTCTCAGGCAAGTTAGCAGTGACTGCACGCGCTCGCTCGTAAACTGCGCGGACATGGCGACCGAGTCGAGAAAAGAGATCCTCTGCACGGGGCAAAGTTTGCTCTACTCCCAGTTGACCCGAAGGCCCAGACGAGCTAGGTGCCGAAGCACTAGGTCCCTGTGTTCGCAAACCTGATCTCAAGAGTGAGCTAGGATCAGCCAGTCGTCGATATAACTCAGGATGTGAACCCCGTGTTGCCGAAGGGGAACAAGGGCAGCCTCGACGACCTTCGTGAAGATGCGAGGAGACAGGGCTAGCCCGAAAGGGAGAACCGCGTACTGGTATGCCTGCCCCTCGAAAGCAAACCGAAGGAACGGTCTGTGTCGAGGAAGAATGGAGACATGAAAGTAGGCTTCCTTCAGGTCGATCGCTGCAAACCAATCCTGGGGCCGTATGCATTCGAAAACGCGTTTGGCGGTGAGCATCTTGAACGGCATCCTGTGAAGGGAGCGGTTCAGCGCGCTTAAGTCCAGGATTGGCCGTAACCCAACGGTTTTCTTGGGGACAATGAAGTAGGGGTTGTAGAAGCCGGACCTCATCTCGGCTGGAGGGACAGTCTCGATTGCACCCTTCGCCAGCAGGGTGGGAATCTCTGCTCTCATGATGGGGGCATTGCCACCGACCAAAGTGGAGCGGACTCCCCTGAACCGGGGACGAGACCGTGGGGGACAGAGGGGGACAGGGGCGAAGCGGTCCGTGGATGGCACGCCGTGTCAACCGCCTCTGGGACAGAGGGGGGCGAGGAGAGCACGGCTTGTGGGCGGCGCTCTGTGTCGCCCGAGAACTCTGTGAGCTCAGGGAAGAGTGGATTGTTTCTGTTTTTAACCACATTAGGGTGCTGCCCACCCGTGGGTGAGCAGCGGAGAACAAAAGATTCTCCCCCGGCCCTCCACCGGGGGTAGGAGTGGTCCTGCTACCACCTCCTGAGAAACAACCATCATCCCTGAGCAGCCCGTCTCAGGAGCACCGCTTGGCCCGGCGTTTAGCGGGGGGCGGGGCAGGAGAGGGCTGTGGCGCCTTCTTGCGGCTTCCTCCGCGACCGGCCTTGGGTGGAGGCTGCTGCGTGGTCTGGGCGGGAGGGGCGGGAGCCGCAGGAGGGCGCCCTCGGCGGGAAACAGGTCGAGGCGTCTGCCCGGCCGACTGGGTGGAGGCAGCAGCGGGCCGGCGGGGCAGAATGTGTCTGATGGCCTCGGTCTGTTTCTGGGCAGTTGAAAACTGTTGTGCAAAATCTTCAACTGCACCGCCGAAGAGGCCGGCCTGGGACAAGGGGGCGTTAAGCAGACGGGTCCGCCCGCATGTCAGCCAGGTTCTGCCACAGATGTCTCTCCTGGACCACAGCTGTGGACATCACCAAACCCAGGGAGCGCGCGGTAACCTTCGTTGCCCGGAGAGCAAGGTCGGTCACGGCGCGCAGCTCATCAAAGAGCCCTGGGTTTGTCCTACCCTCGTGCATGTCTCTGAGCATCTGGGCCTGGTAGACCTGCAGAGTGGCCATAGCATGCAATGAAGCAGCTGCCTGTCCCGCCGCTCTGTAAGACTTCGCCACCAGGGTCGACGAAAATCTACAGGCTTTGGATGGGTGCTTAGGGCTCGCCCGAGAAGAAGCAATCTGAGGACATAGTTGCATGGCAACAGAGCGTTCAAGCGGGGGAAGCCTAGTGTACCCACGGGCAGCTGCCTCATCGAGGGGAGGAAAGGCGGACGAGACCAGCGAGCGGTCCCGAGAAGACAGGGGGGTCTTCCAGGACTTCAAGATCTCATCATGCACATCCGGAAAGAAAGGTATTGGGGTTTGCCGAGGACGCGGCCTTACCCAAAAACCAATCGTCCAGCCGCAATCGCTCGGGACAGGGTGGAGGCCTCCACTCAAGTCCGATGCTCGCGGCTGCCCGGGAAAGCATGGCCTTCATCTCCGGATCAGACTCGAGCACAGCCGTATGCACACCGGAAGGTGGCAGCTGTGACGAGCCCTCACTTCCAGAAGACTCAAACCCACCTAGTGATGCTGCAACAGACATGGCATCTTCCTCTGTAGCTGCAACTGAAACACGCGGGCCACCAGAGGGTAGACCTACGGGAATCAGCAGTTCACTAGCGGGCACCGTCATTGAAGAGGGGGGCTGTGGTCGCGGACACATAGTCGGCGCTTGTTCCAGACCGTAACCTTCAGGTCACCCTGGCCACCAGCCGCAGGACGGGGGGTGGATGAGGGGACGCTCACTATTGCGAGTTCACGGAGTCTCGACCGTAATGACGCGATGGTCATGTTCCCACAGAGAGAACATGAGTCATCCACGAGCGCTGCTCTAGCATGATCAATGCCCAAACATACTATGCAACGCTCGTGCCCATCAGAGTCCAATACCAATCTGCCGCAACCAGAAGTACATGGGCGAGAGATCTTTAAAAAGACGTGCCACGTGTAAGCTCTTTCAGTGAGAGAAAACTCAAGTTTTGAAGCACCCGGGGAGAAACGCACCGACTGGCAGACCACTGCAACAGATCAGCAGGAAGCACGCTCTCGCCGTAGATCGCCGTCACACCAACACTCGAGGTACTCGTTTGTGAAGCTGACAATTCAGAGATGGCTTGTGGAGAGAAGAATACACTTGGCTCCGAAGCGAAAACATATCTGCATGTTGCCGGCTTCCTCCTTTTATACCCACGAGGTGGGGCGGAGTTACGCCATGCAAATTCCGCAGACCCATGGCATTTCTTTGCCATTGGCTCGTTTTGTAATACTCGAAGTTGATAGGCTTTCTAAGCGAAACCCGATTCGTCGTCATCCGACGTAACTCGGAGTGACAACGAAAGGGGAACAAAAGTTTTCTTGTACATCCACAACGCCAAAAAAGATTCTCCGGTTGTGAATCACAAAAACTACATTTCACATATATATATATATATATATATATATATATATATATATATATTCTTTCAATAGAAGAATTAACGAAATAGTTTTCACTGCTATATTGAACAGGTTTTTAAAAGTCCAGAAAAAAACATATAACTATCATCCCTCACTTACTCTAGATAGTCTGAATGTGTCTGTTTTTTTTTGGTTTTGTTTTTTTAGAAAGTTTCATCTATTATGTACTCTAAAATAGTTTTTTGCAAAGATTGTAGCAGTAATTTTATAATCACAATTTAAAAGACTAACCGGGCCCAGATTATTAATTAGTAATAAGTATTTTTTTATGCTTGGGGAAAAGAGTTATTAAACTTTGTGTTAAGGTATAAGGAAGAGATCCCACACCAATGCTTTCATAAATTACTTCTAATAAAAAAGGGGCTTTTGCAAATCTTTGATACAATTCTGAAGTAAGTCGTAGTTACTAAGCTTTAAAATTTAGACTGGATAACCTCCGCTAATGTGATGCTAATGTGGCGATCACACAGACCTTTATCAGAGCACAGTTACTGTCCCGACCGAGGCCATAGAGGAGATAGTGCGCTCATCACAGTGGCTGCTAGAAAGTTCTTATAGAATTATGAACAATATTTCGCTATTTATTTTGGGTCTTCAGAAAGTTTCCAATTTGCATGTTGTTTTCTGTCAGGGATTTCTCCAGTCTAAAAAGGTAAGCTGAATTTTGTTCTTCTTCGAGCCAGTGTCTTCTGGATATTACAAATGCACCTTCAGCTTTTCATTTATAAAGTTTGTCCAAATTGTGCTGATACTCAAATAGAGTGTTATTTCTTTCCACGGATAAGGCCATTTCAGGGCATCTACATGATGAGTATGCAATAGTGGAGATGAGGTTCTCTTCTTGGGCTCTTTTGAGTTTGGCAATATTACTACAATCATTTCTGAACAACTTGCCCAGTTCAAATTTAAGCAACTCTATAAAGTTGTTTACCATATGTTACCATGTGTTTACCATTAACCCGTTCCGCTTTGGCTTTAGTTCACAAGGAATGAAAACATTTCTTTACCTCTAGAATAACGGTCTCAAAGGAGTTATGAAATGTAGCCGAGGACATTGGCTGTATCAATAATGATTTGAATTGCTTTATGATCAGTTAATGGGATAGATAAAATATCAGATTGTCTTCAAGCGCATGTGAAACTAGCCATAATCTATTCTCAATTGATTAAATCTTAAATTATTACACCAGGTAGAAGTTGTGTTATTATGAGGATGTTTAACTCTCCAAGTGTCAATCTGATCAAATCTTTGCATTAACATTAGCTTTACATTTGTATTAGAACAAGAACCTGGAGTCCATCTATCAGTCACATCATCTAATGAAAAGAAAGAATATCATTTCTGCCTTTGAATTGTAGCCATAAATATTTATTACAATAAAATTATAGTTATGAGTTATACATAGTTTTCCAGCAAATAAGTTAGCTACTCTAGCTCGTCACGACTGTTTACCGAAACCGTATTGTCCAAATTGGTCGTTCGACCGCGTCGGTTAAAGATGTCATGCAGGTTATGGAGTAATAACTACTGTTAATGAATATGTTCGAGACTGAATTAATGCTAGATGGTTTACTATAAATTACGGACATGTCATCTGAGGACTATTTCTCATTCGTCTCAGTTATTTTGCTTTATTTCCAGATTCAATCATAGGCTCGTTCTTACACACTAGAGCACGTTCACACATGCGCACTCTTCAAAAAACAACGCATTAAATCTTGACAAACTAAAAATAAGTAAATGACATTTGTATGTATTCTAAGATATAGATTGTACTGAATGTCAGCTTGCTTCTTTGGCTCAATATCCGGATTTATTGAGTCCACATGTCATGCAAATGAGAAACTCTTCTTACAATCACAGCTCGAGATCTGTCACTCACACACACAACTCTGCGATGCTGTTTGGGAATGTTCGTTATAACGATGGAAACACAGACTCGTTGAACTGATGATAATGACAGAACTTGCGACCATAGTTGGCTATCGATGCTTTTGAGAAATGCTCCAAGAAGTCCTGGGGTGCGTTTCCCAAAGCCAACAATGATCGCAATTTCCATTGAAGTCTATTGGTAACGACGGAACTTGCGACCATAGTTGGCTTTGGGAAACGCACCCCTGTTTGGTTGTGGGAGTGTTCTTGTGGTGCCAACAGCCAATCAATGTTCTCATGCCATCATTTCCCAAAGCCAACAATGGTCGCAAGTTCCGTCGTTACCAATATAGTTCAATGGAGCGAGGAGCCTCTTCCCCAAAGAGTTCTAGCTTGTAGCGACCCTAGCTTGCTAACGACGCTTTTGGGAAACACACCCCAGAGTGACTAGTCACATGTCATTTATGGATCAGGTGATTGGCTCAAAGAAAAAAACACCTGGACTGAGTGCACATGAGCAAAGATGGACTTTGACATCCACTATGTAAAGGGCCTGTTACAGATGACCAAACAGTAATTTGAGAACTGATTTCAATTATAGTGATGAAAAATAAAAATGAAATTGGCCAGACATGGCATAAAAAGCTTTGTGAATGAAGCTCAAGAACTCGATGTGGTTTAGATGTCTCCCCAGTGTGCACCAGCAGATGGCGCACTATGCAGTGTTTCTCTGGAAAGCTTGCACACATTTACACAGGCTTCTGTCAGCATGTCTGCAGCAGCTGGTGCTCCATGTAGCAGACGAGTGGTTGAGCTCACTGATATTCATGCATGCATAATCTTTACAATTATTGTGAGCTGTTTTAATTTTGAGGTCCACTTATTTCAAGTGGTTCTCAACCTTTTTCACTCTTAGGGCCCATTGTGTCTAAAATGATGTTTGAAGGCCTCAGCTAACAAAGAATGTTCTGTCAATATTCATTCACTCAAATGTATGAACACAGATAGAGCACTATAGAGCATTCACTCAAAGTTATATACTCTTTAATAATGTTCTCAAAACATTAGCACAAAAACATTTTAAAAATCATTCGTGGTATTCGAAGTATTTTCAGAATATTCAGAGACCATTCAAAAGTAACATTCCCATACTGTTTGAAGAATGATACAGTTCCTTCAATACTTAAGAAAAAAACATTTTTGAAACATTCAGAAATTAATTTTTCATAACTTAATGGGAAAATTTTTAGGGGACACTGCCATCTATCGGCTAAGGTGAAGAAACAGGAGCCAGACAGCACAGGTACGAGCTGTACGTCTGAAACATGTCTGCTAAACATCTGGAGTTCTGGAAAACATCTGATAAACGTCTCAGAAAAAGCAGTTTTAAATACATTCTAAATAATAAAGATCTTAAAGACATCTTCTAAATGTCTTTATGACGTCTGACAGGAAACGTCTCAGGGACGTATTGCAGATGTGCAAACACTCTCAAAAATACTGTGCTATCAGGCGAGGCATGGCATCGTTTTTTTATTTATTTAGTGTTAAACAATTTGCAATGTCCTTCTCAACATTTCCAAAATAGCTCTTGTTTATTATGCTCTGATGACTCATCTGAGGCTGGGCTTTCATTAACAGCGTGACAAACTTCGTCATTCGAAATCTTCCTTTTCCCTGAGGAGAGATTGATTAAACGACCACAGCGAAACAGAGGAACTATGGTCTATGGTGTCAGGCCGCAGTGGAAACTAATGCGATGCAAAACACCAGGATCACCCCAAAAATACTCTTCTTTCTAATGCTCTCTTCTTTCTAATGCTCTCTTCTTTCTAATGCTCTCTTTTTTCTAATACTCTCTTCTAATACTCTCTTTTTTCTAAGCAAATTATGTTTACACTATAGATTTATATTACAACTGTGGCATGTTGTAGCTATAGTTTCTAAATGTGTAGGTTGCTAATTTTCATTAAATAAATGCTATAGATCAATGAAAAAATAATTCAACATTGGCCTAAGCACGGTCACGAGGAGTCATAATGGTCTTATTGTAACAAATGCTACAGTTAAACTATTTCATGAGCTATGGTACATTTTCATTAGGGCGGGTACAAGTCAGAATCAAGAGCTTTAAAGTCTGGACCTTCTTGAATTATTAACCAAACAATTTGTTTTCTCCCATTTGTTCTGTTCTAATTATGAGTAGGAAAAGCCTTCAGATATTAGATGACATTGCTGAAAATCAGTAAGACCCTGGTGACAAGGAATAGGAAATAGGCCATTTCAATAGGCCTATAAGAAAATGTTAGTTTGTTGTAGTTAGTTTGACTTCCCATGGCACCTTCAAGTAGACAATTCTGTCAAACTGATATAGTTCCAGATGCTTAAATAATATTAAATACATTCTATGCACAAAAATCCTATGTAAACAAGTAATTGTTAACTAAAGGCTATTACTTTATTGCAGCTATTTTATACCACAAAAGACCATTATTAAGCAAACAAATAAATAAATCTCACAAGGGATATGACATGGTCTGACAGTGGCACTAAAATTAATAATGAAAAAAATAGACTAGCAGAAATAGATGGACGAGGGCGGCTGTGTAAAATGACTGAGAGTGAAACTTAGTCAGTGAGATGAATGTGACAGAAAGATGGGAAGGCTCTAATGATTACTATAAATGTAAGTTCCAGGATTCAAGGGAGCACAACAAATATATCAGTCAAAATTAGTGTGTTGACATATGTTAGACTGGAAAAATGAAGCATTAGTTTTTAAGTAATGGCATGCTGCATATTCAATGATGTATAGTGCTCAATACATTTGGTAGTCGAGGTCCATCGGGATTACTGAAATGCTGGGATGTGATGTAAACTCATTCCTTCTCACAATTTGCAAGTGGATTTGTTCACCTAGTGATATCAGGGGTGTTCAAACTCAGTCCTGGAGGGCCACTGTCCTGCAAAGTTTAGCTGTAACTTGTCTCAACAAACCTGAATGTTTCTAGTATGCCTAGTAAGACCTTGACTAATTGTGGCTCAGGTCAAGAAGCAGAAAGACTGGCTAAACCGACTGTCTGCCAGCTGTCTCACGTCACCAAGGTCAGATAAATCCCATCAGTTAGAGGCTCTTTCACCTAGATACCATCATATAGAGACTGTGTCTGTTCCCCGAATTAGGACAAACAAAAAAATTGAATTGATGTTCAACAAATAAAAAAACGATATAATACAGATGAACAAATGATAAAGCTTGGGTGAAAGCTTGCTGAATATACGATCCCTTTCTTTGAAAGCACTTATTGTTAATGATATGATCACAGATTATAACCTAGATGTGCTGTTTTTGACAGACACCTGGCTAAAACCAGATGATTACATTACTTTAAATCGATTACATTACTAAATGTTCCACCCCCAAGATTACTGTTATAAACATGAGCCTCGTCTGAAAGGTAAAGGTTTTGCTGTAATTTATAGTAATATCTTCAGAATTACTCAGAAGTCTAGTTTCAAATATATTTCTTTTGAAGTGTTAGTGCTTTATGTAACACTATCTGGTGTAAATGATAAATCTCGCTTGACATTTGTACTGGCTACTGTATACAGGCCACCAGGGCACCATACAGACTTATCAAAGAATTAGCTGACTTTCTATCAGAGTTAGTACTAGCTGCAGATAAAATCTTAATTGTTGGTGATGTCAATATGCATGTAGATAATGAAGACGACACATTAGGATTAGCATTAACAGACATTAAAAATCCAAAAAAAGAAAAAGATCCAACGCCGTGGCACAACAAGCACACTTGGGCCCTTAAGAGTGCAGAACGAAAAATGGAGCACAACTGGAAGAAAACAAAACTAGAGTACACTTTTATTGCATACATTATTGAAAGGCCTTAACTGTTAGATCTGCTTATTTTTCAACCCTATTAGAAGAAAACAAACACAATCCTAGGTATTTATTTGATACAGTGGCTAACAAGAAATAAAGCTTCTACTTCTGAAGTTTCCAAAGAGTATAGGAGTAATTACTTTCTGAACTTCTTTAATTTATAACCATGCAACTGTCCATTACAGTATCGCATCAGACAGTGCATTGTAGTCTCCCTGAGGAAACGTTTTATTCATTCATTGCTATAGGAGAGGAAGAATTTTCTAAAGTCATTAGTCAATTCAAGTCCTGACCTTTATTTATATAGCGCTTTTTACAATACAGATTGTTTCAAAGCAGCTTTACAGAGATATAATAATATTGCTAAATATAAAATTAAATGTCCCCAACTAAGCAAGCCAAAAGCCAATGGCGAAAAAAGGCGACAGTGGCAAGGAACCAAAACTCCATCATTACATTACATTTACTCATTTAGCAGACACTTTTATCCAAAGCGACTTAGAAGTGAGAACAATAGAAGCAGTTAAATTAACAGTAGGACAACAATACGTAAGTCCTATGACCCCTCTCAGTTTAATTAAGTGCCGCTTTTTTTTTTAAATAGTAGAATAGAAGAGAAGAGAGCAGTTTCTTGAAAGTGGCTACTGACTCAGAAGCCTTGGTTGAGTTAGGCAGATCATTCCACCAACAGGGAACAGTCATAGTAAAGGTCTGAGAAAGAGATTTTGTGCCTCTTTGAGATGGTAACACAAGACGACATTCGCAAGCAGAGCGCAAGTTTCTGGATGGCACATAAGTCTGAAGTAATGAGTTTAGGTAAGAGGGAGCAGAGCCAGTGGTTGTTTTGTAGGCAAACGTCAGTGCCTTGAATTTAATGAGAGCAGCAACTGGCAACCGTCAGTGACAGAATGGAGAGAAAAAAACATAGGGAGAAACCAGGCTCCGTCGGGGGGCCAGTCCTCCTCTGGCCAACGAACGAAGGAACTTTTTTTTTGTGAAAAAAAGTGAAATTTGGATATTATATTCATTCATTACACATAGACTGATATATTTCAAATGTTTATTTCATTTTATTGTGATGATTAAAACTGACAACTAATGAAAATCCCAAATTCAGTATCTCCGAAAATTAGAATATTACATAAGACCAATAAAAAAAAAAGGGATTTTTAGAAATGTTGGCCAACTGAAAAGTATGAACATGAAAAGTATGAGCATGTACAGCACTCAATACTTAGTTGTGCTCCTTTTGCCTGAATTACTGCAGCAATGCGGCGTGGGATGGAGTCGATCAGTCTGTGGCACTGCTCAGGTGTTATGAGAACCCAGGTTGCTCTGATAGTGGCCTTCAGCTCTTCTGCATAGTTGGGTCTGGCATATCGCATCTTCCTCTTCACAATACCCCATAGATTTTCTATAGGGTTAAGGTCAGTCGAGTTTGCTGGCCAATTAAGAGCAGGGATACCATAAACCAGGTCCTTAAACCAGGTACTGGTAGCTTTGGCACTGTGTGCAGGTGCCAAGTCCTGTTGGAAAATGCAATCTGCATCTCTATAAAGTTGGTCAGCAGCAGGAAGCATGAAGTGCTCTAAAACTTCCTGCTAGACGGCTGTGTTGACCTTGGACCTCAGAAAACACAGTGGACCAACACCAGCAGATGACATGGCACCCCAAACCATCACTGACTGTGGAAACTTTACACATGACTTCAAGCAAAGTGGCTTCTGTGCCTCTTTCATCTCGTCCTCCAGACTCTGGGACCTTGATTTCCAAAGGAAATGCAAAATTTACTTTTATCAGAGAACTTAACTTTGGACCACTCAGCAGCAGTCCAGTCCTTTTTGTCTTTAGCCCAGGCGAGACGCTTCTGACGCTGTGTCTTGTTCAGGAGTGGCTTGACACAAGGAATGCGACAGCTGAAACCCATGTCTTGCATATGTCTGTGCGTGGTGGTTCTTGAAGCACTGACTCCAGCTGCAGTCCACTCTTTGTGAATCTCCCACACATTTTTGAATGTGTTTTGTTTGACAATCCTCTCCAGGGTGCGGTTATCCCTATTACTTGTACACTTTTTTCTACCACATCTTTTCATTCCCTTCGCCTCTCAATTAATGTGCTTGGACACAGAGCTCTGTGAACAGCCAGCCTCTTTAGCAATGACCTTTTGTGTCTTGCCCTCCTTGTACAAGATGTCAATGGTCGTCTTTTGGACAGCTGTCAAGTCCGCAGTCTTCCCCATGATTGTGTAGCCTACAGAACTAGACTGAGAGACCATTTAAAGGCATTTGCAGGTGTTTTGAGTTAATTAGCTGATTAGAGTGTGGCACCAGGTGTCTTCAATATTGAACCTTTTCACAATATTTAAATTTTCTGAGATAGTGATTTGGGGTTTTTCATTAGTTGTCGGTTATAATCATCAAAATTAAAAGTAATGAACTCTTGAAATATATCAGTCTGTGTGTAATGAATGAATATAATATCCAAATTTCACTTTTTGAATGGAATTACCGAAATAAATCAACTCTTTGATGATATTCTAATTATATGACCAGCACCTGTATGTTAGACCCTATACCGACTAAACTACTGAAATAAATGCTTCCGGAGGTCATGCATCCTTATATATCCATATATCCTTAATACAGCTGTTCAGCGCGTGTCTGTGCCGTTCATTCACACTCGCACCTACATTATTAAACATGTTATTTTTACATTAACACATCTGCTAGTTTAGCTTTTACCAAACTATATTGCTATAGCCTACTGAGATGAGTAAAAATAAACTGAAATATGTTGAAATATAATGTCTTTGTATAAGCAACAAACTGCAAATTAACATGTGTTTTTTTTCAGATATGGAGATCAAGGCTGAAGATTAATGAACGAGGCCGAGGAATGTAACCGGTATCTCAAAGGAAAGGAGTCAGGTAGAGTTCTCTGAGGGAACAACGAGACCAGACAATGGTGAACTGCAGTGTGAAGAGTTATATAGTGCAGGGTGATGATCAATGAAGATTGGTGAGAGATAACAGTGATTAGTACTCTGGTGACAGGGAACGAGTGGGTGGAGTGTAGAGGTCCGGTGCTGTTGATGTTGTTGTCTCTGTGACAGTCATTGTACTGACCCTTACGGAAAATATATTTCCCATATATGAATGATCAATATATTAAATGGGTTAATAGTATATTTGAAAATATACAGAATAATATATTGTGTTCATATATTATAATATATTAAATAATACATAAGGAATTGCCGCTTTTCATATATTGAAAAATATGGGACAATGATGTATGTGTCACGGAGTCACCAGATCAGTATGCTCCGCCCACTCGTTCACTCTCCCCGGAATTCTGATTTACTGCACCTGCACATCATCATCAGCACACACTATAAAGAGGCACTTCTCCTCCACTTCCTTTACTAGTCTCGTCCTTACGTACGCTAACAGACTCTACCCTGATACCTACCCATGATTACCTGCTTCAAGGATTCCTTACCCGAGCTCCATCTTCCGTCATCTGCCTTCCGCCTTCTGCCTTCAGCCTCAAGGCCTTCAGCCTTCAGCCTGCCTCATTCTCTCTGACCATCTACAATCAACATACCAAGATTAACATTCAGCTAAGTTCATCATTCAACTCTGATTCTCTGCGACATAGTCACCAGTCTCCATTGCTGTCCCAAACCATGCCTCTGCTCAAATACCTTGTTTATATCACTTACCTATCTGCTTCCCTCTGTTCTGTGACAGAAGACCAGACCACATGCAGAGCCCCACGGACACTGCATTGGATCATCCCACCGATCCGTTTGCAAATCTGGTTCACGCAGTTCGTCTTTCCTTTCTCCGTTCTACGTCTGACAATCCACCTGCTGTTCCCGCTGATCTGATTCAAGCTGCACGTCAATCACTCCTGCACCCAGCACCTGCTGCCTCGTCTGCTGCCTCTGCTAGTCCCATGGTCGACCTGCGACATTCAGAGGTTCTTAGCATCTGTTTGGCCAATACAGAGTGGCCGAAGGAAGTTGCACAGCTTTTTAATATGGCAATAATGCCGAGGACAGCTCTCTGACAAGATAGGCCATCATTGATAATGAGCTGAAGGTTGTGAGCAGTGCAGCTTAAATCAGGAAGTTAAGCCAGTTTCATTCCTTTTACCATGTTTTCTCCCCCATCTCTTAGGACAAGAACAGCACGGTGTGTTGCAATATCCCAATCTTCTAACATGTTCAGGAAGGTTTCTTGAATATAACTGGCTATGTGTGATCCAGTCATGGGCTTGACATTCAGCACCACTTGCTTTGTAGACCCGTCCTCAGAAATGAAATGCCCAGTTAGGCTCATCAGGGACTCTGTAGTTCCAGACCAACAGTCAGTTGTAAAGGCCATGAATGGGGCCTTTTCCTTCACTACACTTTTCACTTTTGTCAAAACTCTGGAATACGTTTCATCAAGCATCTATGTTCTGTAGAACTTCTCATTTTTAATCTGGTACCTGGGTTCCATAAGGGACATGAGCCTCTTAAATCCAAGGTCTGAAACCACTGAAAATGGTTGGTTGTCAGTGGCAATCATTTCAGTGTTAGCGGCATCAATTTTAATAAACTTTGGATCTGTATCCTTCAACCCTGTCTTCCTTTCAAACAGTTGAGACACTGATGGCTGAGAAGGATCTTTCATGCCGCCTTTTCCTCTAGCCTCTTCATGGACTTCTGGATGTATGTGCTTCAGATGACTGCACATGTTCGTAGTATTTTTACCTGTAGATGTTGATGCCCCCATGCTGATTATTTTGTCACAGATATTACACTGTGCTTTCCCTGGCGATACCTACTGAAAATGATTTAAAAATTAACCTGTCAAATGTGTGTTTCTTTAGCTATAACACTTTGCAAGTCCAATTTGTTAACAAGGATTTATTAGCTAGCTTACATGAACAATGTCTATTATGCAATATACATGGTTAGAAAATAAAAAACTTAATTTAAAAATGTATTAGTACATGTTAATTAACAAACAAACAATGAACAATACTTATACCGCAGTTATTAACCTTAGTTAATGTTATCATTTCATATAAATACAAACAGTCATGCTTAAAGATGGCCAACTTTAAATATCTACAACGCCAGAGCATTGAAATTACATAAATATTACATGTATAGTCTCACACTTTTGCTTCTATTTTATAACACTTGATTATTATGTCGGCTGTATGAACATATCAGTTTGCTATCTTACGTCTCTAGCTTTAAATATCCAACTTCGCTGCATAATGAATGCATAAAAGTGACCAGCTGGATATAAACTCATGCAAATAGATGGTAACAATTGTGACATTAAACATTTGGGTTGGACTTACGTTTATTTTTCTCAGCGTTTTAACCGCTTGAGCTACTACTAATGTTAGCGTCCTCTCAGCCTCGAAGGCAAACAAACATACTGTTATATTTAACCTAGATATCATTGTCATGATCCTGATTCTTTCCTTCTGTTTTCTTTCCTTTGTCGCCCTCTGCTGGTAATACTACATCTCCTCTCTCTCCTTTCTCACGCACTCACCCATCATCTCTTCCCCTCATTACCATCAGCTGTCTCATGATCATCTCACCTACACACCTGTTCTCTATCTTCCCCTTATCTCCACGCTACTTCTAGCTCTCTCTTTCTTGTCTCTTTTGTCGGATTATTGTTTGACCTTCATGCACGCTAGATCGCTGTATATGCAACATCTCAGAAGCTGTATCTCTTGTCCTGTCCTGTCCTGTCCTGTCAAGTCCTGATTGTAAAAACGTCAGTTATCTACTGCTGTGTTTTACCACTTCTGTGCCGTACCCAGCCATCTCCGAGGAGTGTAGCAGAGGGTCCTTCTTCAAGCCCGCTGTCCCGTCTACTGTACTCACGAACCTTCAGGTTCTCCGGCTGAGGTCGTCGATCCTCGTCTGAACAAGCAGCTGTGCGCTGCACTGTTTCCTCAGGGAAAGAGACTGTTTCTGTTTATTCAGCCTGTGAGGCGTTGTCTTATTTTTCATTAAAGGATTTACCTGCAATCACTTCTGGACTCCTCTGATCCGTGACAATCATCATATAGAGACTTTGTCTGTTCCCCGAATTAGGACAAACAAAAAATGTAATTGATGTTGAACAAATAAAAAAAACAGTTGTGCAAACATACTGTTGTGCTGTCTTTCTCTACTAATGCAGCATCTAGTCAACAAATGAATCACTTTATAATGATATGACAAAATGTACTGTATACATACCTTTTTGCTGTCGGTGCTTTAAACTCGCATCTGATGTCACCGCTCTCCACGACCACAATGCATGATGTAGTCAGACAGATCTGAGCCGTATCCAGATCAGATGGAGGACCTGCTCCTAGACAAGACCACAACACATGATGTAATCAGCCGGATCTGGGCCGTATCCAGATCAGATGGAGGACCTGCGCATAGACACGACCACAATGCATGATGTAGTCAGCCGGATCCGGGCCGTATCCAGATCAGATGGAGGACCTGCACCTAGACACGACCACAACGCATGATTTAGTCAGCCGGATCCAGCCCGTATCCAGATCAGATGGTGGACCTGCGCCTAGACACGACCACAATGTATCCCTGAAGTGTGAGCAGAGATTGTGTCAACTAGACTCTCCCCTGTGAAGGCCTCATCGACACGACAGCCATCGGCACTGATTCTCAAGAAACTCGTCTCCATACCGGCGTGATGACTTTGATCTTCAACCAGATGGAACGGATAAATATTCTGAATGTTCCGGTCCGATCTGACTTTTGGCTGTAATGCTGCCTGAATCATAATCATGCACTGTTTGTTTGAGCATACACCGAATCATCGAATCATACACCGACTGAGCCTGGGTTCTCCCAAGGTTTTTTGCCACTGTTGCCTATGGCTTGTTTAGTTGGGGACACTTAATATTCAACAATATTATTTATCTGCCTGAATTGACACCATTGCATGAGAACTAAACTGAGCTGGACGATGACATCACACATCACCCTAAGGACATTGGTATCCAAATGAGCAAGTACAATAAGAGTAAAAAGTTAAATAGAATAATCAAGTGTGTAGATAAATTATCATATAAATGGTAAACAATCAATTTGCATTCGAATTTAAATTTGAGGTCACAATAAAATGGAGTCAGATAAAAGTTTAATTGGAGTTAAACTACTTAACCACACTGAAAAGACTGAATGCACAGGAAACCTTAACCTGCTTATCGGAAACCGTTTGGGGTCGATTGGACGGGCCTTACACTTTGAAGGCTATGATGAAGTTTCCATGTTGTGGACAGACAAGTTATTGGTAGTTTTTCACTTCCCTACACTCCTTTTTACAGTCTTCTGGAGTGCAATCATCTGTACCACTAGGCAACAATTTAGTGCATAACCAGTAGGTACGGTATGAGTCATATCAGGGCCTGAAGCTGTTCAATTCATCCGCTGTTGGACATCTGCTATTTTGAAGGTAACTTTCTTTTGTGAGAAATCAGTGGACTTGTCATCTCAATATACAGATCTGCAGGTGTTCTCTTAACACATCGCAGATGTAAGTACACATCTTTGAAAGAGAGGAAATAACTAATTTAGAGTCTTCAGTTCTCTGTATCCCTGTTGTTGTTGTGTTGTAAGCCTGGGTTTATCAGTATCTAGGCCTTTAATCACAGTCATTGTGTTTCTTCAGTAGCCAGTCACTATCGCTCCTCTTTAACCCATTCTTTAGCTCAGCCATTCCACAGAACCAACACTTTTTGGCTTCGTCTTTGTTTCTTAGGAATAATTTGATGTCTTTTGCTTTCAATCTGTAGCATTCGAAAGTTCGATGCCTAATCACAATTTACAAAGATCTAGGAGATAAACCAGGGATAAAAAAACAGCATTTCTCTGCCAACAGCATTTACCATCAATTGCATCTCATTCTCTCTCTTATACACAATCTATTCATCTCTCTCTATTCTGCATCCTCCATTCTACGTCATAATGGCTTGAGATATGACAGGGACAGTCTCTGTATAAAAATAGAGATGTATGAATGAATTGGCAGCAGATAGACAGACAGATGAGGGAGGCAGTAAAAAGGGAATGAAGGTAAATATTAGTCAGTGAGACAAAGATGACAGAGGAATGATAAGGTTCTGCTCATCTCTATTATAGGAAGTGAAAGGATCGTAGGAGTAATGCAAAGCCACTGATTTTGACAATGTAGAGACAAAAACAGGTCAGGTAGCTAATTATAGAGGTAAACAGAGTGGACAGTACTAAACAGGCGGGGGAGCATTTTGATGCGAGGCGGATATGAGTTACAAATTTTGCTTGGTTTAATATAGATATAAAGACATGACATCACTGTTTTGGACTTTACACAAAATTGAAAGCACCTGAATTAAATACAATTAAAGTAAACTCACATGACATGAAGACTCCAGACCATCTTTCTAGAAAACGTTCTACATGGAGTGGGTCATTCACATATGGATGCTGCCATGTTGATCACCAGCCATGGAACCGAGTTACTGTTACAAATAATACTAACAATTTTATGTTAGTTCACCCAAAAATGAAAACTGTGTCAGTAATAACTCACCCTCATGTTGTTCCAGCATCACACGCATCACACACATGACCAGCGTCAGCCAATCGTGAGCCTACGTTCTGGCGTACAATCAAGAAGCGCTGCGCTGTTACACTATGTGAACTCACTCAGAGGCCGACACAGAAGAAAAGTAATAGTTGAAATAAAGTCGTTATTTTTGTGGGAGCTTTGCGCACAAAAAGTATTCTCGTCGCTTAATAAACTTAAGGTTGAGCCACTGTAGTCACTTGGACTATTTTAAAGATGTCTTTAATAACTTTTCTGGGCTGGCAGATATCAATTACCAGCCTATGGAGGAGTGATCCAGCTCTCAGATTTCATCAAAAATATCTTAATTTTTGTTCCGAAGATGAACGAAAGTCTTACGAGGTTGGAACAACATGAGGGAGAGTAAATATGAGTAATTATGAGGATGAATAATTTTAACAGAATTTTCATTTTTGGGGCAACTATCCCTTTAACCTCCTGCCTACAAAACTAATGTGCATCATCCCTGCAGTGCTCTTTTGCAGAAAACATTTTTTAAATTAGTACAGAAATTACACACTTCAGTTTTTGAGACCTAAAATTGTGGGTTTTTTTTAAAAGGTACATGCCATACATTGGGAGATTTATATTAAAGGTTTTCTGGTTGTCAACCTCTGTAAGAAGGATCGCATGTACAAAGTTGAAAAACATGTTCATGGAAGTAGGACAAAACACTCTGAGTTGCTCAGTACAGGTTGGCAGCTGTCAAAGGGCACACATATGAACTGACATGGACATATAAACATGTACACACTCTCCCCAAACCCGTCTGTTGCTCTTTAAAGTGTGTGTCACTGCCCCAAGTGTTGAGGGGGAGTGCGGTCATCTGTCTGATTTTGCCTCATGTGTTTGTGTGTGTGTGTGTGTGTGTCTTCCCCCACGGCCCCCTGTAGCGCTGAAAATGTTCAGTGATGACTGAACTGGTGGGCTAAGAGAATTGTGTATGTATGTAGCCTCAGGCTCGGCAGTGTTGTCTCTGCAAAGCACACTAACAACAAAGGGCACTTATGACGAGGAGTGGCCTACTACTGTGTGTACAGTATGTTTCTGCAGGCTGTATGTCCCTCCCTCCATGGTCCCTTGCCCTAACCTTTGATATGCAGCGATGAGTGAGCTTGTGGGTACGGATGAAAGTGTGTGCTCTTGTGTGTGTATATGATATTCAGTGTTTGTCATGTGATATTTCATAAGGTCCACTGAGAAAATCAGTGGGAGGAACACAAGAACTGTGCATATCAAATGTGCATATCTGTACATGCACATGGCATTTGGGTAAAGCGGATTGTGTGTGTGTTTGAGAGACAAAAATAATAGAAGTCGATGGAAAGTGCCCACAAAGACATGTGCTTGTGTTTGCATGTGTCATGACACGGGTACACAGGTGTGTGTGTACAGATGGGCGGCGTCATGCTGAAGTTGGAGCGCTCTGACCTCAGTCACGGTCAGGGAACAGAACTCTGACTCAGCACAGCCCACACACGTGACATTCACACACAAACGCATACATGAATCTCTCACACTTCTTTTACACAATCATTTGCACATGCAGCAGCTTTTTGTTTTTGCAGTGTACAATTAAAAATGCATCTCTGGGAAAGTAAAAACTCTGCATTGCTATTGAGCCCCTATAGTGAAAATATGAAGGAATTTCAGATTATTCAGTAGGATTGTCATGTAATGATAAAGAAAATGATGAGGTAAGCGTAGTGGAACCAATTGCAGCATAAACTTTTATGAACAAAAGCGAGTCATCCACATTCAAGGAAGTAAACGAAATAGTGTGCAAGGCACAAACTACACTAGACAAAGAAGTCAAAGAGCTATGATCAATATATACACAAGATAATAAACTGAACACAAAACAAGTGTGAGATAATCAATGAACCAATAAATCACCATGACAAACAATTAAACGTCTCAGGTTATGCATCTAACCATGGCTCCCTGAGAGACGAACGAGACGCTGCATCAGCTGACGCAATGAGGATGTGTCCCGTCCGATGTCTGAGGGACATGTACCAACAAATCACCATGACAAACAATTAAACGTCTCAGGTTATGCATCTAACCATGGCTCCCTGAGAGACGAACGAGACGCTGCATCAGCTGACGCAATGAGGATGTGTCCCGTCCGGTGTCTGAGGGACATGTACCAACTAGCCAATCATGGTGGACGCAGTGATGATGTCTCGGTGCTCCACAGCGTATAAAAGTGCACCTGAAAGACTTCATCAGCTTCAAATGTCTGAAGAAAGACGCACAGGCACGCCCGAAGCAAGGGAATGGGCCGCAGCATCTCGTTCCTCTCTCAGGGAACCATAGTTACATGTGTAACCTGAGACGTTCCCTTTCGAGGGAACTCAACGCCGCGACAGCTGACACAATAGGGATGTCAATACCAACTACACCATGCTGACCAGTGCCGGCCTGGAGACTAAAAATAATCTAGAACCTTAGGCACTGAAGCTTAAAAAGTGAGCCAGCAAGTGGAAACACCCTGCACATCGTGGCAATGGGAAGGATCGTAACCTCAGTTAATACCTAGATACCTGGGGAAGGTGACAGAGACGAAAATATAATTATCAGAGCCGATCATCTTAAGCATCTGTCCACTCTACTTCTGCATATTTGATCAGGGAGCCAAAGACACAGCAGCAGCTTGACCTGATGCCAGCCATTCCTTTTATTATCATTATTATTATTTTCCTCTAATAACAATTCTCTGCACCTCAGCTCTCTCCTCAGAGGGGGAGGGAGGAGATTATTCCCCTTTAAACAAGCCATTGTTTTACCTTCCACTAAAAACAACATACTATACCCAACGCCCTCCTCGGAGGGGGAAGGAGGAGATTAATAAGGAAATAGGGGGAATAAAAAGGGATGCCAGAAAGGAATGAGAAGAAGAAAAGAACGCAGAACGGGGCAAAGCTTGAATAGCAGCCCCACTAAAAAAATACTCCTCTCTTTCTGACATATTAAAAACCTTTTAATCTGAGTGCGTCTCACTCCTATGACGGCGCCACCGCCCACCCCTCCAGAGGCGGTGCACAGGGAGCCACACTCGCCCTACGCTCTTCTCTCAAGGAACTCGTCCCTGCGGAGGGCTCAGACGGTCTAGGAGGAGCCTGCACTTGGCAAGGAATAAACTTCCCAAAGGTGGCCGACTGTGCCCGCGCCTCTCTTAACCTGTTCACCACTGTCTCAATGGCAGAGCCGAACAGTCCAGAGGGCAAGACAAGGGCAGCCAAGAGGATCACTTTATCATCCTCCTTGATGCCTGACAAATAAAGCCACAGATGCCTCTCCGCTGTCACCAGAGCAGCCATAAATCGTCCAAGGTAACTAGACGCCTGCTTGGTAGCGCAAAGAGCTAAATCCGTGACCATGCGCAGTTCGGAGACCGCCTCAACGGATAGTCCCTCCCCCTGATCCAGGTCCTTAAGCAGGTCTGCCTTGGCTTGTAGGCTTGTAATACTGACATAGTATGCAAAGCTCCACCAGTCTGACCAGCCCTCCGAATACGCTTTGCCCACCAACCTCTATATCATCTGACATGGCTTAGATTGATGAGGATGTCTCCGGGGAAAGATAACTTGCTCCTCAAGCAGCTCCGTCTGAGATCCCCGTGGCTGTAAACTGCGCTGCCCTGAATGTGCATGTTCCACTCCTAAACAGATAACACACATATCGTGACCATCGCCAAGCGTTATGAAACACACAGCACACAGCACAAAGACAAGCGGCTTCCTGAAGACATTGAAACTGATGACATGTTTTCAGGTGCCCTTCTTATATGCGGGGGAGCACCCTGTGATGTCATCACTGTCTCCTCCATGATTGGCTAGTTGGTTACTTGTGCCTCAGACACCAGGGGTGCTTCTCATTTCTTAATTGTGCATCCTCGTTTCCTTCCCTCGTTTCCTTCCCTCGTGTCTCAGCTGCACCCCTGATGCAAGGGAAGAAAAGTAGGAAGGAGGAATCAAAGAAAAGCTTATTTATACATTGGGATACTTGATCACTGGAGCGTCACTTCACAGCGTCATCAGCAGCGCTCAAAGGATCTGCCCTTGTGTTGTTAAAGTTTGGTTATTTAAAAAATTCGTAATAAATAATAATAAAGCAAGATACCCTGTTGAAATATGTGGGATGTGTGGTTTATATAAACTGCAAAGGTAAAGTATAAATTAAAATTATTGTGACAGATGTGAAGGGGGAGGAGAATTTAAACTTGCGTCACGTTGAATAAACACAAGTTGATAAAACACTTCTGCATAGAATACACCCATGTATCCTCGCTCATGACTCCTCTAGAAGCTCCTCACTCCACACCTCCTCACTCCTCGATCTTCACTCCTCGATCCTCACTCCTCGATCCTCACTCCTCGACCCTCACTCCTCGATCCTCGCTCCTCGATCCTCACTCCTTGATCCTCGATCCTCGCTCCTCGATCCTCGCTCCTCGCTCCTCACTCCTCGATCCTCACTCCTCGATCCTCGATCCTCACTCCTCGATCCTCACTCCTCGATCCTCGATCCTCACTCCTCACTCATTGATCCTCACTCCTCGATCCTCACTCCTCGATCCTCGATCCTCACTCCTCGATCCTCACTCCTCGATCCTCGATCCTCACTCCTCACTCATTGATCCTCACTCCTCGATCCTCACTCCTCACTCCTCGATCCTCACTCCTCGATCCTCACTCCTCGATCCTCACCTATCGATACTCACTCCTCGATACTCACTCCTCGATACTCACTCTTTGATCCTCACTCCTCGCTCCTCGCTCCTCACTCCTCACTCCTTGATCCTCACTCCTTGATCCTCACTCCTTGATCCTCACTCCTTGATCCTCACTCCTTGATCCTCACTCCTCGATCCTCACTCCTCGATCCTCACTCCTCGATCCTCACTCCTCGATCCTCACCTATTGATCCTCACTCCTCGATCCTCACTCCTCGATCCTCACTCATTGATCCTCACTCATCGATCCTCACTCCTCGATCCTCACTCCTCACTCCTCGTTCCTCACTCCTCACTCATCGATCCTCGCCTCCTCACTCCTCCGATCCTCACTCCTCGATCCTCACTCCTCGATCCTCACTCCTCGATCCTCACTCCTCGATCCTCACTCCTCGATCCTCACTCCTCGATCCTCACTCCTCGATCCTCACTCCTCGATCCTCACTCCTCGATCCTCACTCCTCGATCCTCGACTCCTCGATCCTCGACTCCTCGATCCTCGACTCCTCGATCCTCGACTCCTCGATCCTCGACTCCTCGATCCTCGACTCCTCGATCCTCGACTCCTCGATCCTCGACTCCTCCTCCAGCGAGGAGACGAGGAGAGATATTGAGAAGCACCCCTGGTCCTGCGGGACACGTCCCCATTGTGTCAGCTGATCCGGCGTTGAGTTCCCTCGAAAGGGAAACATACTTTGTAACCATAAAAAAAGAAACAGGAAATAATAAAGACAAACTTAAAGTCCTTGAAAACAGTAGCGGCTCCTGGTCATAAATTTAGGTTTAGATAAATTTAGCACTAGATTATGATTGTCATGAATCAATTCACTGGAGGCGAGCTGGTGAGAACCCAAACGCAACTTTAATAAAAACACTAATCAAACACAAAACAAAAGCATGGCAAGGCATGAAACAGAAATGGAAAAAAGAACAACGATAGGCAACCTGGACAAGAAACATTCAATCACCGACAAAGACACAAGGCAAACATGAGGGCTTAAATACACTGACTAATTACAAGACAAGGAACACCTGTGGATAATGAGCAAACAATTAACAAATGACAAGACACATGGCAGGATCACATGACAAACAGGGAATCACGAGAGAGACAAGACAAAACCCACACGGTGACAATGATAAACATTTTGTTAGCTTTATATCCTAATCGCTGAACACATCAGACACACTTTTGGCAGAAAGTTGCGTTATTCAGCCTGAGGGTGGCGCTCTAATGATGATTGACAAACTTTAGTATACAAGACAAACGCATAGAATAATGGATTTATTGCATCCGAATGTTTAGAATATTACAAGTTAGGAATTCCATTGAGGAAAAAAAACTCATGTCTAATCTTAGAACAAACATAAAACAAACAAAACAGAACTACTGTATATAAAAGCTATTCACATGATCACATTTAAACTAAAGGGTTTATACTTATTAATTTGATACGCTACTCCACATAGGAAGAACAGACATGCCAACTAGTTACTGATCTGACACACACACATCTGAAGCGGACTGATAGCGTCTTGGTCTGGAGCGAGGTTTAGCCTACATGAGGTAACGCAGCAGTTCTTACCAGAACCAGGAAGTATGACCATATTAGCCCGGTTCTGTCAACACTGCATTGGCTCCCTATTAAACATGTATACATTTTAAAATCGTACTAAATCCCCAGTAGGCCTACTTGAGCAAGCTCTTAACGCATTATAGTCATTCACGTCTATATTGCGATCTCAAAATTCTGGCCAGTTGATAATACGTAAAAAATACGTTTTTCGTAAAATACTATCCTAAAATATTTTTATTCAGTTCAGGTTAACCCTATAATGCCTACTCTACACATTTGATATAGACATTTCCAAGGCCTCTAAATGATCTGATAAACATGTCACAATCTACTCCAGTAGTTCTATAGTCTACCATCATACAGACTGTTTTATCAAGTAAAAGTCTTTTAGTATAATTGTACTAACGTTCTTCTTCAGTTCGTGTCTTTCTGCTGTGAAATCTGCACTGATATTTATCAAGTAAACATTAGAGTAACTTTGATATTGTTAGAAATATTTCAAGATGAACACTTACTCGACTGAAGCTACTTTGGTTTACCTGATTATCCAAACATAATTTATTAAAAAAATATGATCAAATATAATCATCAGGCTTTTGAGGAAGGTTTATTTGTTCATCTCTCAATAATCACTGTATTGAATTGCATTATATGTTTTAAAACTACAGAGCTTAAATCATAAAATTAAGCATTTAAATATCATCTTACATCTTACATATTATTTGCAGATATTTATATTTACAGTATATCATTTTATGTAAGTAAAAATCTTACTGATTTTTCTGACTCTCTGTGGTCATTAAAAATCCCAGGATGTCCTTTGAAAAAGAGTAGGGGTGTAACCCCGGCATCCTGGCTAAATGTGCCCCTTGGCCTCTGTCATCATGGCCTCCTAGTCATCCCCATATACTGATCAGCTTCATCACTGTCTCCTCTCCACCAGTAAGCTGGTGTGTGTGTGTGTGTGCGTGTGTGTGTGTGTTTATTGTCCTCACTATGTGTACCGATACATAGCTATGCAGCAAGCTTAACACTCCTCCACAAAGTACCCAAGACAGAGTTGACTTGAAGTGCATTTAATGGAAGCGGTGTAAAACTGCAAAAAACAACAATAGAAATACATTAACTTACAAGACACTTCAATGAGCATAAACATCTTCTAAAACATACATTTTTAAATATAGATGGCGTAGCATACATAATAGCATAGACAACATTCCAATAGTCCAATTTGTACACCCATCTAACATCTTCAAATACAACACCACAATATATGACAAACACCAAAAAACTTTCATAACATTGATTTTAAAAAACACTTACAGACAATGC
This sequence comes from Siphateles boraxobius, assembly GCF_051911475.1. Classification (NCBI taxonomy): domain Eukaryota; kingdom Metazoa; phylum Chordata; class Actinopteri; order Cypriniformes; family Leuciscidae; genus Siphateles; species Siphateles boraxobius. The sequence goes on along the minus strand of NW_027508819.1, from coordinate 2,106,428 downwards.
CTTTTCAAGAGTAAAGTGTGAATGGAGATGGAAATCATCTGTGTGCTCTCTCAAATGCCCGACAACAAAATGGCTGAACAGCACATGCTCTACTTAAATAGTGTGACATTACCTCTAGGGGGCGCTAAATTGCAAACTGCAGCAGAGAACAGCACACTCCCCACCTGGCATCTTTAAGATGTCAAACCCTACAAGCAAATAAACCTTTAGTGTCCATTCTATAGAACTAACCACAGAGTCCTTTACTGTCCTTACTCAAGAGAATAATGATTTCAGATATTGGTCGCAAAAACAGCTTAGAGACACCTTCTCTGACAATTTTCACTTCGACCTTCCTTACTTTCCCGTCATCACTTGGAAAAGTTTTAGTGATTAAGCCAATAGGCCAGTCGTGTCTTTTGGCTAGAACATCCCTTAGCAAGACCATATCTCCTTCTTGCACATCTGTTTTCTCATCTGTCCACTTTTGTCTTTTCTGGAGACCACAGATATACTCACTTCTCCACCTTTTCCAGAATCCGTTGGCCAGATGCTGGACTTGTCTCCACTGCCGTTTATAGAGATTGCTATCATCAAACTGCCCTGGAGGTACAGAATGTGCTCCAATCTTTTGTGTAAGGAGCATAGCAGGAGTAAGAATAAGAGGTTGTTCTGGATCGGAAGACACAGAAGTTAATGGTCTTGAGTTTACTATGGCAGTAACTTCGGCCATAAAAGTTGTTAAAACTTCATGTGTAAGTTTGGCAGATCCGAGTTTGAGAAGCATGGCATCAAGAATTCGACGAGATACTCCAATCATTCTCTCCCAACTACCTCCCATGTGTGAGGAATGTGGCGGATTGAACAACCAAGTACAACCTTGCTCTGAGAGGTAGCTTTCTACAGGTTTGTTGGCATGCGTAGAACCAACCTGCAGATCTTTGCTGGCCCCTATGAAGTTTGTCCCACAATCAGACCTCAGTTGTTTCACAGGTCCTCTGATTGCAAAGAATCGTCTAAGGGCATTGATCAAACTAGATGCGTCAAGTGATTCAATAATTTCAATGTGAATAGCTCGTGTACTCATACACGTGAAGATGACTGCCCAGCGCTTACTATTACTTTGTCCTCCACGTGTTCTTCTTGCAGTGACAGACCATGGACCGAACACATCTAGACCTACAAAGGTGAATGGAGGATCGGTGCTCAAGCGATCAACTGGTAGGTCTGCCATTTTCTGCTCTTCAGACCTTCCCCGTAACTTACGACATGTTACACATCTGTGTATTAGACTGCTGATACGTCTCTTGCCGGCAACAATCCAGAATCCAGCTGCCCAACTGCTCCTTCAGTGAAATGGCGGCCTTGGTGGCAAACTCTTTCGTGGTAGTGTCTAATGAGTAGAGAAGTAACATGGTGTCTACCTGGAATTATAATTGGATGAGCCTCATTTGATGGCAATTGTGCTTTCGACAATCTTCCTCCAACTCAAAGTATACCTTGAGCATCAACAAATGGACAAAGTTTGACAAGGGGACTTCGTTTCTTAATAGGTTTCCCCTTTTTGATGCTCTGCATTTCCTCTGAATAGGTCTCAATTTGAACAGCAAGAATGATTTTAGTCTTTGCCTCATCCAATTGGACTGCACTCAAAGGTTCCTCACACATATGCCAGCCATGGCAGGAATCCTGTTTGCCTTCTTTTGAGAAGGAATGAGCTATATGTGAGAGTCGTGCTACAGCTCTAGAGGCTGAAGTCCAGCTTGAAAACCTTTCAAAACATGCACTTCCAAGACGTGGAGAAAGGTTTGTTACACAAGTCGTTACCTCAGGTCGCAATTCTGCATCAGATTCAGGATGGATGAGTTCAAAGGCCTCCACAACTGGTTGGCAGGTTTGGGTATGTGACAGGAATTTTGGACCAGTAAGCCATGCAGAGACAGTAAGCTGGTTTGCTGAAACGACTCTTGTCCCACAGTCAGCTGGGTTAAGATCAGTTTGAACATAGAACCACTGATGTTTCTGAGTTGAACGTCTAATTCGTTGTACTCGGTTATTAACATACACAAAGAAGCGTTTTGATTCATTGAATATATAACCAAGAACCAACTTGCTGTCGGTATAGAATTTCATGTTCTTCAGTTCCAGGTCTAGCTCTTCAGTGATCACTTCTGCTATTTCTACTGCGAGAACAGCAGCGCATTGTTCAAGCCTGGGAATGGTTAGGTCAGGTTTCGGCGCCAGTTTTGTTTTACCAAAGATGAACCCAATCTCAGTCCATCCATGAGAGTCTGTAACCTTTACGTAGCCAACAGCGGCAATGGCTTTAGTTGATGCATCACAGAATATACAAACTTCTTTTTCATGAGCTTGTGAATAAGGAATTGATGTGTATATTCTTGGGATCTTCACCTCTTTCAGATGTTGTAGAGAAGTACACCATTTCTGCCATTCCTCGAATTTGTGATCGGGGAGGGGTGCATCCCAATCGCAATTGTCACTGGTCAGATCTCTTAGAATTTTTCGACCTTGAACACTCACAGGAGCAGCAAACCCAAGCGGGTCGAACAGGCTATTTATAGTAGATAACACACCACGTCGAGTATATGGCTTTTCAACATCAACCACCTGGAATGTGAGTGTATCTGCAACAAGGTCCCATTTTAGGCCTAGGCTTCTTTGCACAGCGTAAAGGTCTTGGCCAACATCAAGGTCCTGTAAGCCCTTGGCAAGATCAGCTGCAGGAAAGGCTTTCATAACCTCTAGTTTGTTGGATGCAATTTTATGCAACTTAAGATTGGATTGGGCCAACATCTCTTGAGCTGCTTTCAGCACACTGACAGCTTCCTCTACTATGGGGAATGAGTTGAGGCCATTTGTCTACATAAAAGTGTCTTTCTACAAATTTTCTTACTTCTGTTCCAAACTCTCTTTCCCCCTCCATAGCTGTCCTTTTCAGACCATAAATGGCCACAGCAGGTGATGGGCAGTTACCAAACACATGAACTCTCATGCGATACTCCATGATCTCACCATCAAGTTGGTGGTTATAGAACCACAAGAAACGGAGGTAGTCGCGATGATCCTCTTTCACAAGAAAACTATGAAACATCTGCTTGATGTCTGTCATCACCGCAACTGGCTCAGTTCTGAAACGCATAAGTACTCCAAGCAAGCTATTATTAAGGTCTGGACCTCGAAGGAGAACATCATTCAACGACACGCCATTGAACCGTGCACTTGAATCGAACACAATTCTAATTTGTCCAGGTTTTTGAGGGTGGTAGATTCCAAAGCTTGGTAAGTACCAACATTCCTTATCTCGGTCTATGGGAGGTGCTACTTCAGCATGATTGTTTTCAAAAATCTTTTCCATGAAATCTATAAAATGATCCTTCATCTCTGTGTTCTTTTTCAGAGTGCGACTGAGTGACATGAGTCGATTCAAAGCATGTTGTCTGTTGTTGGGTAAGCGTTGTCTTGGTGTGCGAAATGGCAGAGGAGCTACCCAACTGTTTGCACCCTCTTTACAGAATTCCTGATTCATGATCTCTAAGAAAAGTTCATCCTCAAATGAAGCAGCAAGCTTATAGTCATTCTCCGCCTGACTGAAAATCAATTTGCCCACATCGGTGCGTGTTGATCTGACAGGAGACTTGTTTTGCTCACCTGACAACCGTACTTTCATGTAGATGCTGTTCTCACATGGTGTCAGGTAACTGGGACGCCCGTTCCAGAGGAGGTTAGTTTTATAGGAACCAACAGTAGGTCTATGAACACCATTGAGACAGACATTACCAATTATAACCCATCCTAAGTCCAAACGTTGAGCAAAGGGTTCATTGGAATGACCATCGCACTGGCCTCGTACCTTATGCACACGAATGATATCTCTGCCAAGCAACAAGAGAATCTCGGCATCATGGTCAAGAGGCGAAATCTTGTCAGCTACAGCTTGAAGATGGATATGACTAAGTGCAGCTTCTGGAGTTGGGATTTCATCCCTGTTGTTAGGAATTAAGTCACATTCGGTGAGGGTTGGAAGTGATAAACGAACTTCTCCATCTGCTGACTCCACAATGAAACCACTTGCTCTCCTCCCTGCAGCCTCTGCTGTTCCAGAGCACGTCTTAAGTGTGTATGGATAAGCAGCACCTTGGATTTTAAAAACATCAAAGAAAGCTGATCTAGCCAGCGACACGTTACTCTGGTCATCCAATAGCACATACATTCTTACTTTCTTCTCGGGATGACCCTTTGGATAGACATTTACTAGGCAGATTTTAGAGCAGGATTTACCATTGAGTCCTCCTCCACACACTTCAGTACACATGGAGGTAGTCGCAGCTGATACATTTTCTCTTTGCTCCCCACCATGCTCACCCACTGGTGAAGAAGAATCTGCCACAATCCACGGTGCTGGTCCTGCATGAAGAGCTGAAATGTGACGATCACTATTACATTCCTCACAATGCACTACAGCTCTGCAGTCCTTTGCTTGATGCGCTGTTGAAGAACAACATCTGTAACATAAAATGCTGTGACAAAAAATGTTTTCGCTCTACCAGGGTTTTACTTCTGAAAGCTCTACACTTTTTTAGGGAATGAGGTCTTTTGTGAAGAGGGCATTGTTTATCTGGATCTTCATTTAAGTGCTCTGAAGAGAGTTTTCCAAAGTTTTCTACCTCTGTCCTGTTCACCGAGAAGGAGGCCTTCGGTTTCCATACCTTAGTTAGATGTTGCTTCTCAACTCTGAAAGGGACAGTGCTGGAAGTGTAGAGGAAAAAACTGGGGTCGTTCCGCATTTCTGCCTGTTGAGAAATAAAGTCGACAAAAAATGAAAAAGGAGGGTATGGAACACAATGCTCTCTTTTGTAATGAGACCCCTTACTCATCCACTGTTCTTGAACGCCGTGAGGTAACTTCTCTAAAATTGGGTTTATCCCTCTCGCTGTATCAAGGAAGTTGAGCCCTGGGAGATAACCTTCATTCTTTGCTGCTAATATTTCAAAAAGTAAGTCACTGAGCTCTTGCAGCTTCTTGTGATCTTTTATTGAAAGTTTGGGGAAATCGTGAAGTCTGGAGAACAAGAAAGCTTCAATAGCTTCAGGAGAACCATAACTTCTGTCAAGCCTCTGTCAGACCATATCCAGGCCCGCAGCTGGATTATTAACATAAACAGCTCGGATACGTTTGACATGCTGTAGTGACTCCCCACCAATCCACTTGATTATGAGATCTAACTCTTCACTAGGTTTGAGATTCAACCCTTTTACTGCATTGTTGAAGCTGGATTTCCATGACAGATAACTGGCAGGTTGATCATCAAACACTTTAAGTCCTGAAGTAATAAGATCTCTACGCGTTAAATAAGCAGCCAAGTCCAAAACATCTGTAGGATAAACTTTTGCTGTGACTGGAGACTGACTGACAACGTCTGCATGGTGCTGTGAGTAATGGTTGGGGCTATACACACCTGCAGGTTGAGGATGACTCTGGTCTACAGAATAAGAGAAGTGATTTCTTACATATTCTCCTGTACGTTCTATGGACTGGTGGATTGATGAAGCATGACCTTCTCCCTTTTCAGATTAACTTTTTTCTGATTTAACAAATGCCTCAAACACCTCAGCTTCTGCTGAGGCAGCCTCAGCCTCACACTCTTCCTTTAGAGAATTTAACGTAGCTTCAATGCGTGCTTTCTCAACTTGCATCTCGATCTCTCGTTTTGCAAAGGCTGCTCTTTTACGTGCTCCTTCTGCTTTAGCACGGGCTTGTGCAGCCGCTATGCTGCTTGTAGACTTGCTTGATCTTCGTGAAGAGGATGACGAAGATGATGCAGCACATACTGACCTAACCTCTAGGCCTTCTGGATCGACATTTATGGAGTTGGCATTTGACATTTTTGTTGAGGGAAGACAATGTATCTTCAGTTCACATTGACTCCTGAAGTATGGTGTCTTTTTAGTTTATTGTCCTCACTATGTGTACCGATACATAGCTATGCAGCAAGCTTAACACTCCTCCACAAAGTACCCAAGACAGAGTTGACTTGAAGTGCATTTAATGGAAGCGGTGTAAAACTGCAAAAAACAACAATAGAAATACATTAACTTACAAGACACTTCAATGAGCATAAACATCTTCTAAAACATACATTTTTAAATATAGATGGCGTAGCATACATAATAGCATAGACAACATTCCAATAGTCCAATTTGTACACCCATCTAACATCTTCAAATACAACACCACAATATATGACAAACACCAAAAAACTTTCATAACATTGATTTTAAAAAACACTTACAGACAATGCCTTTTCAAGAGTAAAGTGTGAATGGAGATGGAAATCATCTGTGTGCTCTCTCAAATGCCCGACAACAAAATGGCTGAACAGCACATGCTCTACTTAAATAGTGTGACATTACCTCTAGGGGGCGCTAAATTGCAAACTGCAGCAGAGAACAGCACAGTGTGTGTGTGTGTGTGTGTGTGTGTGTGTGTGTGTGTGTGTGTGTGTGTGTGTGTGTGTGTGTGTGTGTGTGTGTGTGTGTGTGTGTTTGTTTGTGTGCGCGCGCGTGTGTTCTGGCGCAATATGGCTGCCGTCACACCATCCAGGCGGAGCTGCACATTGGTGGTGGCTTCCATGTAAAGCGTTTTGAGTACCCAGAAAAGCACTATATAAATGTAACAAATTATTATTATTACTATTATTATTATTATTATATCTCACATTTTGGCCATATGAATATCAGCATCTGCAGCAAATTGATATTTTTACTCATAATGGCAATTTATTGTTTAGCATAACATTGGTAAATTGGGTCTAAAATTATTTTTTTGTATGTGATTGATCTCACTCACACCAGCCTCAGACACTAATGAGAGTGAGCTTTACCTGCTCATCTTTAACTAGCTGGCCACAAATACACTGTACATTATGAACTCTGCCATCTAGTGTATGAATGATGAACACATTATTTTTACGACTACTACTTATTCCCCTTCCACAGCATAAGGAAAAGCTGAGACTATTTGAGTGCATATGATGTGAAAAAGCATCTAAACTTACGTTGGAATCAATAAGAAAATCTTATTCATATCTTTTCCATATTGTGAAAACACATGTCTGAGTGTGTATTTCTTTTGTAGTAGGCTATACTATATATATATATATATATATATTCCTATCATAATTGTATTTGTCATACCTGTATTAATTCATATTATAATCTTTAATTAAAATCTATAATACAATATAATACAATCTATAATTGTGTATGCCTTTTTAAAAGTATAGCCTACTGCACGTTTTCCTCCGTTAACCTTATCTGTAGCCTACACACTGATTTCACAAATGAGGCTGTACAGTATTCCAGCCTGTTTACTAATACGACTCTAGAGTATACAGTCATTTATGTAAAACACCCGTTAAAGTTATTTAGTCATCCCTCTGAACCCACTCACTCAGACACACGCTCCGGTTTCCTCCCCCCACCCCCGAGCCCGCCCCCGCGCGCGCGCGTTACGCATGAGAGTTTCCGTGTCTTCCCGCGTCCGTGGGCAGCCCGTGCTGGACTATAAACGCGTCCGGTGAGCGTCGCTCCTCAGTCGCAGTCGAGCACGAGCAGCACGAGCACCAGAGCACCAGAGCTGACCGGCAGAGCAGATAGCAGCACGCGCACACTAACTCGCTCTCGGTTTGGATTTTGGGATGGAAACTCGTGCGACTACACGAAGCGCTCGCGCCTCCAACACTCTTACCTTCAAGAGTAAGTGCCGACTTTTGTACTGTAATTATCAGTTAATGTTTAATGATTATGCATCATTTTGTTGGCCATTTATTGTATAGCCTTCATGTTGAATTTTTTGGTTACATTTTGAAGCTTACAAGCTAATTATTATTATTGTTTATGTTTGATTGCTGCATATTTAAAGACATTCAATTGCATATCTAACTTTACAGACTATTGTGTATTTTACGTTATAATTTTTTTTACACTTTACATTAAGGTTCATTAGTTAACTACCTTAGTTAACATGAACTAAGAATGAACAATGCTTCTTCAGCATTCATTAATCTTAGTTAATATTATTTTCAACATTAACTAATACGTTATTAAGATCAAAGGTTTGTTGACATTAGTTAATGCACTGTGAACTAACATGAACAAACAATGAACAGCTGTATATTTATTAACTAACATTAACAAAAGATTAATAAATACTGTAACTAATTTATTGTTCATTTTTAGTTAATGTTGGTTAATACATTAACTAATGTTAACTAATGAACCTTATTGTAAAGTGTTACCAATACATTTAGCCTATAACTAACAAAAAATTGACAAATAAATCAATTTGTATCGTTTTGTATATTTTATATTTTGAAATTATATTTTATAAAATAAATAACAGAATTCACACATATTCATATATATATATATATATATATATATATATATATATATATATACACACACACATTGTAGTGTAAAAACACATTTTAATGAACACTTTTGATGCAATCATGATACATTTAGAATAATAATCAATCATTTGTTTACAATGGGAAAATTAGAAAGCCACTGTTAAAAAGCAATTATGCACAAAGGGTACACAGTTACAGTTTCCACATTAGTGCTGTGCGGTGAATTAGTACACCTCGTTCTAGAAGAGACGTGGAGTGACCAGGTCATGGGTCAACTAATAGGAAAATCTTGTGCTGGTCACATGAATACACGCTGTATAATTAATTCACGCCGTGCGTGTCTTTTCCATGTTATTGTGTAGAGTTACCGGACACCGTGAGCTCCCCTCTTAAATATTCATGAGCTGCAGTAATTGAATTGGGTTCAGTTTCACAAACCTGAAGTGAATCCAAGCTTTTTGTTTCATGCAAACTGTCCTTGTCACGGTATACAAGTTCATTGCTTCCTTCTCGTCTCGTGTTTATGTTGTTGTATGAAAGCACGTGTGTAGTGGGCGTGAATGAGTGTCATTCCTTGATCCGCTCCAGCTGATCGTCATCACATCACCAGCTGCAGCCGATCTCATCTCACCATATATTCTCACAGTTCTCTCATCTCCTTTGTCAGATCGTTGGATGTTGTCTCTTGGATGTTGTCTCTCCGTGTGGTGTTCCTGTTGGATTCGTTGGATGTTTGTCTCTCCGTGTGGTGTTCCTGTTGGATTCGTCGTCGTCTCTTCGTTGGATTGTCGTTTGGGTTTTCACTGCACTTCACGGGTTCGTCTTCGACCATCGAGGTCCCTGCGTCACCAGTCCACACCCGTGTTCCTGTCTAGCTTTTCATTGTTCATTAAAGAACTGAGTTTGACCTGCGATTGCTTCCGTCCTGTTTTTGACAACCATGACAGAACGATCTGACCCTGCTATGGAAGCAGCAGGTTCGCCGACCTCGTTGGAGGAATTCCTTCAGCACAGCGCGAGAAGAATGGATTCTCAGGAGAGGAATTTAGGGGACACGGGTCGTGCGGTACAAGCTTTGGTGACGCAGGTGTCCGAGCTCACCCAGCAGATCCAATTACTTCGTGCTCCCGCTGCGCCACCCACACCAGCTGTTCCCCCCACACCACCAGCGATCGCTACGACATCAGAGCCACGCCTACCTGTTCCAGAATCATACGCTGGTGAGTCTGCTTACTGCAGAGCATTTCTGACACGTTGTGCCATGCATTTTGCACTGCAACCGAGAACTTTCAATAATGAGCCAGCCAAGGTGGCATTTGTCATTACTTTGTTGACCGGAAAGGCGGCGTTATGGGGGACAGCGGTGTGGGAAAATCAAGACCCTTGCTGTGCCTCGTTCCAGGCACTCTCCTCAGAGATGAGACGGGTGTTCGATCGGGCCGTCGCGGGGAGAGAGGCTGCCAGGGTGTTGGCCGGCCTCCGTCAGGGTGACAGGTCGGTCTCGGACTATTCGATCGAGTTCCGCACCCTGGCGGCCGAAAGCCAGTGGAACGAGGCGGCGCAGTGGGACATGTTCCTGCATGGGTTGGCTGACCGCGTCCAGAGGGAGATCTACGCCCTGGACCTCCCCACGACGCTGAATGGACTCGTCGAGCTCGCTCTGAGGGTGGACGCTCGCATCACCAGAGTCGGGGGAAGAGCACCGTCCATTTGGTCTCCAGCTGGAGCAGAGGGTCAACGGTCCAGTGGCAGGGACGTGGTCAGCCCAGTCTTCGATCACGAACCCATGCAGGTGGGTCGAGCTCGGCTTTCCCGGGAGGAGAGGGAAAGGCGGAGGTCCCAGGGCCTCTGCCTATACTGTGGAGGTTCGGGACATTTTGCCTACAACTGCCCGGTAAAAGGCCAAGCCCGATAGTAAGTATGAGGCTACTATCGGGTGGGATCTCCGCCGAGAAGACCTCATCCACATCTACCCTCCTTCCGGTAAGACTGAGATGGTCAATTCACCAGCACGACTGTCAAGCACTTCTGGACTCCGGGGCTGAGGGTAATTTTATGGACAGTACTTTTGCACATAGACTTCAGATTCCCCTTAAACCACTCACACAGAGGATTGCAGTACACGCATTAAATGGTCAAGAACTTCCCATCATCTCGCTCATCACCGAAAACATCACACTCATCACCTCAGGCAATCACTCAGAAACTATTTTTTTTTATATACTGGATTCCCCCCTGGCACCTGTAGTTCTTGGACACCCCTGGCTCATTCATCACAACCCTCGTGTGGACTGGCAGCAAAGAGCTATTCTGGAGTGGAGCAAGGAATGTCATAAGTCTTGTCTGATGTCTGCTTGTCCGTCTGTGCCTGTTTTTGTGTTACAGGAGGAGGCAGGGGACTTGTCTAACGTGCCCGAGGAGTACCACGATCTGAAGGAAGTGTTCAGTAAGTCTCGGGCTGCTTCTCTTCCTCCGCATCGTCCCTATGACTGTGCCATAGATTTACTGCCAGGTAAGTCTCCGCCTAAGGGCAAGTTATATTCGCTTTCCAATCCGGAGAGGGAGGCTATGGAGAAATATATTTCTGATTCTCTGGCAACCAGTTTCATCCGTCCTTCCTCTTCTCCGGCGGGGGCGGGGTTCTTTTTTGTGGGAAAGAAGGACGGGTCTCTGCGACCTTGTATTGACTACCGGGGGCTGAATAACATCACGGTAAAGAATACTTATCCTTTGCCGTTAATGTCTTCAGCCTTCGAGAGGTTGCAGGGAGCGTCTGTTTTCACGAAATTGGACTTGCGTAACGCTTATCATCTGGTTCGCATTAGGGAGGGGGATGAATGGAAGACTGCCTTTAACACCCCCAGGGGGCACTTTGAATACTTGGTCATGCCTTTCGGGCTGTCCAACTCCCCAGCAGTCTTCCAGGCACTGGTCAATGACGTGTTGCGAGACATGATAGATCAGTTCATATATGTTTACCTGGATGACATATTGATATTTTCCTCGTCTCTCCAGGAACATGTGCAACACGTTCGACGAGTGCTTCAGAGGTTGCTAGAGAATGGGCTTTTTGTCAAGGCGGAGAAATGCGATTTTCATGCACAGTCTGTTCCTTTTCTAGGATACATCATTTCGTCTGAGGGAATGCGTGTGGACCCTGAGAAGGTTAAGGCTGTGGTAGAGTGGCCAAGTCCAGATTCCCGTAAGGCCCTGCAGAGGTTTCTGGGGTTCGCCAACTTCTATCGGCGTTTCATTCGCAACTTCAGCCAACTAGCCGCACCTCTGACTGCCTTGACCTCCCCCAGAACTCCGTTCAGGTGGTCAGATACAGCCGAGGCTGTGTTTGCCAAACTCAAGAGCCGCTTTGTTTCAGCTCCCATCCTCGTTGCCCCTGATTCTTCACGTCAGTTCGTGGTGGAGGTCGACGCATCAGAGGTGGGGGTAGGAGCAGTCCTGTCCCAGCGTTCGCCCGCAGACGATAAGATGCATCCTTGCGCGTTTTTTTCTCATCGATTATCCCCAGCCGAACGCAATTACGACATTGGTAACAGGGAGTTGTTGGCAGTCAAGTTAGCGTTGGAGGAATGGCGTCATTGGTTAGAAGGTGCGGGGGTTCCTTTTATCGTCTGGACCGATCACAAGAATCTAGAGTACATCAGAACCGCCAAAAGATTGAACTCCAGGCAGGCTCGGTGGGCACTTTTTTTCGGTCGCTTTGATTTTTCTCTCTCGTACCGCCCGGGTTCTAAGAACATCAAACCCGACTCTTTATCTCGCATTTTTGATCGTTCCGAACGCCCGTCTACTCCCGAGTGCATTTTACCGGAAACCCTATTTGTTTCCACACTCGTATGGGAGATCGAATCGAAGGTCAAGACGGCCTTAGAAGGGGTAATGCCTCCGCCCGGTTGCCCACCGAATCGCTTATTTGTGCCGGAGGGATTACGGTCCGACGTTATACAGTGGGGTCATTGCTCCAACGTGGCTTGTCATCCAGGAGTTAATCGTACTAAGTTTTTAGTCAAGCAACGATTTTGGTGGCCACTTATGGCTCGTGACATCCACAGTTTTGTTTTGGCTTGCTCGGTCTGTGCCACTGGTAAGACTTCCAATCGTCCGCCTGATGGGCTCCTTCAACCGCTGCCTGTCCCTTCGAGACCCTGGTCCCATATCGCTCTAGATTTTGTCACCGCCCTCCCGCCCTCCCAGGGCAACACAGTCGTTTTGACTGTGGTGGACCGGTTCTCGAAGGCGGCTCATTTCATTCCCTTACCCAAATTACCCTCAGCTAAGGAGACAGCGTTGACAGTCATTGACCACGTCTTTCGCTTACATGGCCTCCCGATGGACGTGGTCTCTGACAGAGGACCCCAGTTTGTGTCCAAATTTTGGCAAGAATTTTGTAAGTTACTGGGGGCGACAGTTAGTCTGTCCTCAGGGTTCCACCCCCAGAGCAATGGTCAGACCGAGAGAGCCAACCAAGATCTGGAAAGGGTGTTGCGATGTTTGGTTTCTAAGAATCCTTCCTCTTGGAGTCAACAGATTTCCATGGTGGAGTACGCCCACAATACGTTACCAGTGTCGGCTACGGGCCTATCTCCGTTTGAGTGTAGTTTAGGTTACCAGCCACCTATTTTTCCTAGTCTGGAATCCGAGGTCGCGGTCCCCTCCGCTCACGCCTTAATCCAGAGGTGTCACCGCACTTGGACTAGAGCCCGTGAGGCTCTACTCCAAGTGGGGGCGCGCACCAAGGCTAAGGCCGATCGCCACCGGTCGAAGCCTCCCGTATACGTCGTTGGTCAAAAAGTGTGGCTTTCAACTAAGAACATTCCTCTCCGATCCGTCTCTAATAAGCTTGCCCCCAAATTCATTGGCCCGTTCACTGTCACCAAGATCATTAGTCCGGTGACAGTCCGCCTTAGTTTACCTCCAGCGTACAGGAGGGTTCACCCCGTTTTCCATGTTTCAAAAATCAAGCCCGTGTTTCATGCTCGCATTAATCCGCCAGTCCCGGTTCCCCCCCCGCCGCGTCTCGTAGATGGGGAGACCACCTATTCGGTAAATCGCATTCTGGATTCTAGACGGAGGGGACGTGGATTTCAGTACTTGGTGGACTGGGAAGGTTACGGTCCGGAGGAGAGAAGTTGGGTTCCGGCTAGAGACATCCTGGATCACTCTCTGATCGATGATTTCAATCGACAGGTAAGGGAGTCTGGGAACGCCAGGAGGCGTTCCTAGGAGAGGGGGTACTGTCACGGTATACAAGTTCATTGCTTCCTTCTCGTCTCGTGTTTATGTTGTTGTATGAAAGCACGTGTGTAGTGGGCGTGAATGAGTGTCATTCCTTGATCCGCTCCAGCTGATCGTCATCACATCACCAGCTGCAGCCGATCTCATCTCACCATATATTCTCACAGTTCTCTCATCTCCTTTGTCAGATCGTTGGATGTTGTCTCTTGGATGTTGTCTCTCCGTGTGGTGTTCCTGTTGGATTCGTTGGATGTTTGTCTCTCCGTGTGGTGTTCCTGTTGGATTCGTCGTCGTCTCTTCGTTGGATTGTCGTTTGGGTTTTCACTGCACTTCACGGGTTCGTCTTCGACCATCGAGGTCCCTGCGTCACCAGTCCACACCCGTGTTCCTGTCTAGCTTTTCATTGTTCATTAAAGAACTGAGTTTGACCTGCGATTGCTTCCGTCCTGTTTTTGACAACCATGACAGTCCTGTCATGTTCCGGGTGGACAGTTTGAGTCTCTGCCTGGACAGAACTGCTTTCGTCAAGCAGGACATGTCTGGATATCAAATTTTGGCTAGTTAACCGAGCACTCATACCTCAAATAGCATCTGTCACGTCATGTTTAATCCAGCAGGACAAATGACAAAGTGTTTCTTCATGTCCTCATCACTCCAGAACTTTCAGTAGCTGTAGAACAGCTTCTTCTCACAAGCGAACATAACATCATGTTAAGTCTATGCTCTTCTATCTCCTCAGGTGGTTTGTCTCTGTGGTTGGTGGTATGGCTGTTGGCATGTCGCTGTGCACCGGGTCAGGCGTGTCCCAGGCTGTGTGTGTGCTACCATACGCCCATGACTGTGAGCTGTCAGTCTCAGAACTACACCGCTGTTCCCAGCGGCGTGCCCTACGACTCCCAGCGCGTCTTCTTGCAGAACAACCATATCGCCGAGCTCAGAGCCGACTCCTTTGGCTTCGAAACACAGGTGAGGGCGTATTTATGTTTATGAAACGGTTAGTTTCAATCCTTGATTCTGATTGGTCAATATCTGTGTTTTATTCACGATAAACACGGCTATGTCCGCTTCACAACACACAACACCCCTAGCAACCACTCTTAGCAACGTAAACACATGTTTGATCTCACTGATATTGTTCATTGAAGCTTATAGAGTAGAGTATTGTGAGAGATCGAGTAAGCGGGTGTTCTTGCATTTACAGTAGATATAGCATTTTCCTTCAGGTCAGATTTATATTAGAGATCGATATCTTGTGCTTTTAACAGCTAGGCTAAGGGTTTTCCCGTGACACGCTAGTTATTTATCAGTTGCATTTTGCTTCTCCGTGTTCACAACAAGTTTCAGTCCTTTCAATATAAAAGTCTTCTCTACTGACTGACACACTCATAAAGACTTCATCTAATGGAGAAATAATGTAACTTCTGTTGCTGGTCACAGTCAAGGACTATGTTTTTTCAGCCGTGACTTATTCACCATACAGCACTAGCCTCGAGTACCTTATTGCTTACGTAAACGTCATTGAGTTTTTTTGTGTGCAGATATGAGCAGAGATTAATCTTTACCTTCTGAATCCGCAGGTCCTATGGCTGTACTCCAATAACATCACTTGGATCGAAGCAGGAGCCTTCAGCAATCTGCGTGTCCTAGAGGAACTGGATCTGAGTGATAACCCCTCCCTGCGCAGGCTGGACGGGGGGGCGTTCAGGGGGCTGGAGCGCTTGCAGAGCCTCCACATGCACCGCTGCCACCTGACCGAGCTGCCCGCGGACCTGTTCCTCAAGCTCTACAGCCTGCAGTTCCTCTACCTGCAGGAGAACCAGCTGACACACCTCCCCGACGGACTCTTCTCAGACCTGGTCAACCTCACACACCTGTTCCTGCATGGCAATCGCATCCGCGTCCTCTCTGAGAACGCCTTCCGTGGCCTGGTGAATCTCGACCGGCTGCTGCTGCACGACAACCGCATCCGGCAGGTCCATCGACGAGCCTTCCGTGACCTGGGCCGATTGACCATCCTCTATCTCTTCAATAACACTCTGCAGGAGCTGCCGGGTCAGGTGTTGAAGGATACGTCCTCAGTGCAGTTCCTCAGGCTCAATGCCAACCCCTGGACCTGCGGATGTGAAGCCAGGTCGCTCTGGGAGTGGTTCCGCAAGGCTCGGATCTCCAGCTCAGACGTAACCTGCTCTTCACCCGCCCCGAGGAAAGGCCAGGACCTGAGGTTCCTGCGGGAGCTGGACTTCGCCCTCTGCCCGTTGCCTGACCCAGGATCCATGGCTGGCACTACAACCACTACCTTCAGCACCAAGACTCGCTGGTGGTTCTCAAAGAACAAGCCGGCCTCATCAACCAAGAGCCACCTTCACAAGAGCAGCGAGACCCTGAAGGCCTTCCCAGGCAAGCATCCCTCATCTTCATCACCCTCCTTTTCCTCCAAGTATGATCTCACAGTGGAGGAGGCTGCTTTACCCAAGCTGGAGCCCGAAGAGTACTGGGCAAACTACGGCAACGAGGACGCAGCCTCAGTCCCTTGTTTCGAGCTTGAATGCCCACCCGGTTACGACTCTCCCATTCTCCCATCTTCCTCTTCGGCTTCACTTCTGTCCTTCCTCTCGTTCACAGTACTGACTCTCTCTTTCCATCTGCTCTTTGGCTGAGCTTTCCTTCTCCTCCTCTTCCTCTTTTGTTATGCTCCACTACCTTTCTCCTGCGATCGGCTTATGCTGATTAATGCATAGAAGCAGCCATGCAGAAAAGGGTGACAAGACTGAATATAACAACACATGAAACACAACATACACTAGAACAGAGACAGGGCTACTGCATGTATGCAGCAAACCTCAAATGATGTTCTTCTCTAGAATAGGAGAACACAGGACAAGGAGACGAGTAAAGAGGAATATAGGGAGTCATGTGGAAAACGAAACTAGAGGTAAAGGTCAATGAGGGAAGTCTCTAGACAGAGAAGAAAACTCTCATACCAGCAAATGAGACTTTGTAAATTATCAATGAAAATCATATCATCGTGTAAATAGGAACATGCACATACTCAAAGACCTACTTTTTCCTACAGGAGTCTGAACATGCTAGTCAGTAGATCTCTTAGTCTTTTGAGTGATTGTTGGGGACCACACCAGATACATCATCACATTCAGTGGCTCCAAAAACTATTCAAACTACTTAAGCTACACTTAGAATGACTACATTTCAAGAAAACAACATTTCACAGTTATAAAACAATTATCAAATGATAAAACAATCGAGATATTCTAATTGGACAAATTCATATGCCAGTAGTTTTGATATTGTATTACATAATGCACTGATATTTTTGGAGTGGTTTAGGTGAATATTTTTGGGGCCATTGTAAATGATATGATGAAAAGGTGAGCTAATAGAAGAATGGACTGACAGAGACCGTCACTGATGTTTTTCACGTGTTAAAACTGTGTCAAGTACTTTAGGTTGTGTTAGTTAATCTGAGTTGTGCCAGGTACTTTGGATATCAGGTGAAGTTAGAGCAGGAAGTCAATGTTTAATTCAACCTGAAGAACTCAGGAACCACTTGAGGTGAGAGATCTGTGTTTTCTCTGTGTGTAAGATATCTCTTTCTGTGAGCACGCGTTCAGCTGTTTACAGAACAAAATGTCAAACACAATCATGCTTTGTCTTAAAAAACTTGTAAATAAAAATCAATGAATAAATATTCATTATCTTTGCCATATTATTGAGTGATAATGTGTGTGTGTGTGTGTGTGTGTGTGTTTGTGTGTGTGTGTGTGTGTGTGTGTGTGTGTGTGTGTGTGTGTGTGTGTGTGTGTGTGTGTTTAAGCAAAATGATGATGAAGTAGTCAATCTTGATTATTTTAAATCTTAAATCTCTAAATCTTAAATCGCAAAATTCTAAAATTGCCACACACACACACACACACACACACACACACACACACACACACACACACACACACACACACACACACACACACACACACACACACACACACACACACACACTAAATGTAAATCCCTAGTAGATTATTCAGTTAGCTGCCAGAATGCATGCAAGAAATTTCTTTAGTTAAATAATAAACACAAAGTAACATTGATATATCACTTGATACATTCATTTTTCTATTATCTAGAAATTCTTACCTGATACTGTATGTCATTAGATAACCCCCCTCAACAAAAAAGTGCATTGCTCAGAGTTTGCTCTTTCACCGCTCATTTAATGTCATGGACTTGATGTTTAATTTAGCTAACAGCTTTGTTTCTCCAACAAATCCTTAGAAGTCAAGTCACCTTTATTTATATAACGCTTTTACAATACAGATTGTTTCAAAGCAGCTTTCAGTGAAAACAGGAACTCAATGCAACAAAGGTTGTTTCTGCTGTACAGCAGATCTAGAATAAAGTCATTGTCCAGTATCAGTTTATCTTTGATTCATTTCCATCGTAAAAATCATTAGTTATTAATTTAACATTGCCGTTAAATTGCCATTAACACGACACCGCTTTCAACTGAATTAAACAATTAATATAATGAAATAATAATTGTATGATCATGTAGATAGCAGATTATAAATTATATTGAAATGTTTGACCGTCACAAGGAGACACTTTGGAGACACTTGAGCTTGGGCAAATTCTCCATGTATTCTCATATAATTGTTGTCCAGGTGTAACAATGGAGGTTGTAATGAGATCTCTCCTATGGCCATAAATGTGTGTATACAAACTTTCAAAAAAAATCAACCGGAAGTTTCTTCGCCAAAGACGCACTTGCTCCATTCTCCACCATGTGCTGTTTGTTCTAGGCTTTCTGTTCACCATTGTTCTGCTGTCTTGTGTGTCAATCACTTGCATTCAGGCATTCAAGAGCCAGCCATTCATTCATCTCTCGTTTCCTAAACCTCATCATACCCTCATACGCTCCTTCCAGATGGTTCTGTTTGCATGGACGTGTGTTGGCGTAGCTGTGACGTGCATCATCAGTCGTGTGTCATGCCTGAGAGAGTACAAGTGTGTGCATGAGTGTAAATGTTCCATCTGGAAGATCATTAGCACTATTAACTTAGGGAGCAAACAGAATGTGGGGAGAGACTAAAAAAAGATAAAGTTCGAACCACAAATAACATTATGTTACTGGAGACAAGGCCATATTGAAGTAACAAACCATGCTACCATATTAGTGAACGTATCAGAAGGAGTGTAAACTAATGATTGTGTATCAGATATAGTGTACACTCCTGATAAATTCACTAATATGGTAGCATGGTTTGTTACTCCAATATGACTAGTGGATATGTATCACATTAGGTGTACATGAGTAAATGTTTCAGACAGAGTGTACACTAGTGAATATATATCACCAGGAGTATACACTAGTGTATATATATATATATATATATATATATATATATATATATATATATATATATATATATATATATTTATATATATATTTATATATATATTTATATATATATATATATCGTCAGGAGTGTACACTAGTGTATATATACCATCAGGAGTGTACACTAGTGAATATATATATCGTCAGGATTGTACACTAGTGTGTATATATATATATACACTCACCTAAAGTATTATTAGGAACACCATACTAATACTGTGTTTGACCCCCTTTCGCCTTCAGAACTGCCTTAATTCTGTGTGGCATTGATTCAACAAGGTGCTGAAAGCATTCTTTAGAAATGTTGGCCCATATTGATAGGATAGCATCTTGCAGTTGATGGAGATTTGTGGGATGCACATCCAGGGCACGAAGCTCCCGTTCCACCAAAGATGCTCTATTGGGTTGAGATCTGGTGACTGTGGGGGCCATTTTAGTACAGTGAACTCATTGTCATGTTCAAGAAAACAATTTGAAATGATTCGAGCTTTGTGACATGGTGCATTATCCTGCTGGAAGTAGCCATCAGAGCATGGGTACATGGTGGCCATAAAGGGATGGACATGGTCAGAAACAATGCTCAGGTAGGCCGTGGCATTTAAACGATGCCCAATTGGCACTAAGGGGCCTAAAGTGTGCCAAGAAAACATCCCAAACACCATTACACCAGCACCACCAGCCTGCACAGTGGTAACAAGGCAGGATGGATCCATGTTCTCATTCTGTTTACGCTAATATTCTGACTTTACCATCTGAAAGTCTCAACAGAAATCGAGACTCATCAGACCAGGCAACATTTTTCCAGTCTTCAATTGTCCAATTTTGGTGAGCTCTTGCAAATTGTAGCCTCTTTTTCTTATTTGTAGTGGAGATGAGTGGTACCCGGTGGGGTCTTCTGCTGTTGTAGCTCATACGCCTCAAGGTTGTGCATGTTGTGGCTTCACAAATGCTTTGCTGCATACCTCGGTTGTAACGAGTGGTTATTTCAGTCAAAGTTGCTCTTCTATCAGCTTGAATCAGTCGGCCCATTCTCCTCTGACCTCTAGCATCAACAAGGCATTTTCGCCCACAGGACTGCCGCATACTGGATGTTTTTCCCTTTTCACACCGTTCTTTGTAAACCCTAGAAATGGTTGTGCGTGAAAATCCCAGTAACTGAGCAGATTGTGAAATACTCAGAGTGTATATATATATATATATATATATATATATATATATATCATCAGGAGTGTACACTAGTGAATATATATATCATCAGGAGTGTACACTAGTGTGTGTATATATATATATATATATATATATATATACACATATATAATCAGGAGTGTACACTAGTGATTATATATCATCAGGGGTGTACACTAGTACTAGTAGGCCACTGTGCTCATTGGGATCTTCAATGCTGCAGAAATGTTCATGTACCCTTGCCAAGATCTGTGCCTTGATACAGTCCTGTCTCAGAGCTCTACACAATTCATGGCTTGGTTTGTGCTCTGACATGCACAGTTAACTGTGGGACCTTATATAGACAAGTGTCTGCTTTTACAAATCATGTCCAATCAACTGAATTTACCACAGGTGGACTATAGTCCGGTTGTAGATGCATCTCAAGGAGGGTCAGTGGAAACTGGATTAACCTGAGCTCAATTTTGAGAGTCATGGCAAAGGTTGTGAATACTTTTGTATATGTGACTTTTTCAGTTTTTATTTTTAATAAATTTGCAGAAATTTCAAATTAACTAATTTAAATTCAATTAATTATGTGTGTTGTGAGGAGGGTCTGCCGTGTGGAGTGTGTGTTGTGAGGAGGGTCTGGTGTGTGGAGTGTTTGTTGTGAGGAGGGTCTGGTGTGTGGAGTGTGTGTTGTGAGGAGGGTCTGGTGTGTGGAGTGTGTGTTGTGAGGAGGGTCTGGTGTGTGGAGTGTGTGTTGTGAGGAGGGTCTGGTGTGTGGAGTGTGTGTGTGAGGAGGGTCTGGTTTGTGGAATGTGTGTTGTGAGGAGGGTATGGTGTGTAGAGTGTGCGTTGTGAGGAGGGTCTGGCTTGTGGAGTGTGTGTGTGAGGAGGGTCTGGTGTGTGGAGTGTGTGTTGTGAGGAGGGTCTGGCGTGTGGAGTGTGTGTTGTGAGGAGGGTCTGGTGTGTGGAGTGTGTGTGTGAGGAGGGTCTGCCATGTGGAGTGTGTGTTGTGAGGAGGGTCTGGCGTGTGGAGGGTGTGTTGTGAGGAGGGTCTGGTGTGTGGAGTGTGTGTTGTGAGGAGGGTCTGGTGTGTGGAGTGTGTGTTGTGAGGAGGGTCTGGTGTGTGGAGTGTGTGATGTGAGGAGGGTCTGGCGTGTGGAGTGTGTGTTGTGAGGAGGGTCTAGTGTGTGGAGTGTGTGTTGTGAGGAGGGACTGGTGTGCGGAGTCTGTGTTGTGAGCAGGGTCTGGTGTGTGGAGTGTGTGTTGTGAGGAGGGTCTGGTGTGTGGAGTGTGTGTTGTGAGGAGGGTCTGGTGTGTGGAGTGTGTGTTGTGAGGAGGGTCTGGTGTGTGGAGTGTGTGTGTGAGGAGGGTCTGGTTTGTGGAATGTGTGTTGTGAGGAGGGTATGGTGTGTGGAGTGTGCGTTGTGAGGGGGGTCTGGCTTTTGGAGTGTGTGTGTGTGAGGAGGGTCTGGTGTGTGGAGTGTGGAGTGCGTGTTGTGAGGAGGGTTTGGCGTGTGGAGTGCGTGTTGTGAGGAGGGTTTGGCGTGTGGAGTGTGTGTTGTGAGGAGGGTCTGGCGTGTGGAGTGTGTGTTGTGAGGAGGGTCTGACGTGTGGAGTGTGTTTTGTAAGGAGTGTCTGGTGTGTGGAGTGTGTGATGTGAGGAGGGTCTGGTGTATGTAGTGTGTGTTGTGTGGAGTGTGTGTTGTGAGGAGGGTGTGGCGTGTGGACTGTGTGTTGTGAGGAGGGTCTGGTGTGTGGAGTGTGTGTTGTAAGGAGGGTCTGCCATCTGGAGTGTGTGTTGTGAGGAGGGTCTGGTGTGTGGAGTGTGTGTTGTGAGAAGGGTCTGGCGTGTGGAGTGTGTGTTGTGAGGAGGGTCTGGCGTGTGCAGTGTGTGTTGTGAGGAGGGTCTGGCGTGTGGAGTGTGTGTTGTGAGGAGGGTCTGGTGTGTGGAGTGTGTGTTGTGAGGACGGTCTGGTGTGTGGAGTGTGTGTTTTGAGGAGGGTCTGGCGTGTGAAGTGTGTGTCGTGAGGAGGGTCTGGTGTGTGGAGTGTGTGTTGTGAGGAGGGTCTGGCGTGTGGAGTGTGTGTTGTGAGGAGGGTCTGGTGTGTGGAATGTGTGTTGTGAGGAGGGTCTGGTGTGTGGAGTGTGTGTTGTGAGGAGGGTTTGGCGTTTGGAGTGCGTGTTGTGAGGAGGGTTTGGCGTGTGGAGTGTGTGTTGTGAGGAGGGTCTGGCGTGTGGAGTGTGTGTTGTGAGGAGGGTCTGACGTGTGGAGTGTGTTTTGTAAGGAGTGTCTGGTGTGTGGAGTGTGTGATGTGAGGAGGGTCTGGTGTATGTAGTGTGTGTTGTGTGGAGTGTGTGTTGTGAGGAGGGTGTGGCGTGTGGACTGTGTGTTGTGAGTAGGGTCTGGTGTGTGGAGTGTGTGTTGTAAGGAGGGTCTGCCATCTGGAGTGTGTGTTGTGAGGAGGGTCTGGTGTGTGGAGTGTGTGTTGTGAGAAGGGTCTGGCGTGTGGAGTGTGTGTTGTGAGGAGGGTCTGGCGTGTGGAGTGTGTTTTGTGAGGAGGGTCTGGCGTGTGGAGTGTGTGTTGTGAGGAGGGTCTGGTGTGTGGAGTGTGTGTTGTGAGGACGGTCTGGTGTGTGGAGTGTGTGTTTTGAGGAGGGTCTGGCGTGTGGAGTGTGTGTGTGTGGGGAGGGTCTGGTGTGTGAAGTGTGTGTTGTGAGGAGGATCTGGTGTGTGGAGTGTGTGTTGTGAGGAGGGTCTGGTGTGTGGAGTGTGTGATGTGAGGAGGGTCTGGTGTGTGAAGTGTGTGTTGTGAGGGGGGTGTGGTGTGTGGAGTGTGTGTTGTGAGGAGGGTCTGGTGTGTGGAGTGTGTGATGTGAGGAGGGTGTGGTGTGTGGAGTGTGTGTTGTGAGGAGGGTCTGGTGTGTGGAGTGTTTCTTGTGAGGAGGGTCTGGTGTGTGGAGTGTGTGTTGTGAGGAGGGTGTGGAGTGTGTGGGGAGTCTGTGTTTTGAGGAGGGTGTGGAGTATGTGATGTGAGGAGGGTCTGGTGTGTGGAGTGTGTGTTGTGAGGAGGGTCTGGTGTGTGGAGTGTGTGTTGTGTGGAGGGTCTGGCGTGTGGAGTGTGTGTTGTGAGGAGGGTCTGGCGTGTGAAGTGTGTGTCGTGAGGAGGGTCTGGCGTGTGGAGTGTGTGTTGTGAGGAGGGTCTGGCGTGTGGAGTGTGTGTTGTGAGGAGGATCTGGTGTGTGGAGTGTGTGTTTTGAGGAGGGTCTGGTGTGTGGAGTGTGTGTTGTGAGGAGGGTCTGGTGTGTGAAGTGTGTGTCGTGAGGAGGGTCTGGTGTGTGGAGTGTGTGTTGTGAGGAGGGTCTGGCGTGTGGAGTGTGTGTTGTGAGGAGGATCTGGTGTGTGGAGTGTGTGTTTTGAGGAGGGTCTGGTGTGTGGAGTGTGTGTTGTGAGGAGGGTCTGGTGTGTGAAGTGTGTGTCGTGAGGAGGGTCTGGCGTGTGGAGTGTTTGTTGTGAGGAGGGTCTGGTGTGTGGATTGTGTGTTGTGAGGAAGGTCTGGTGTGTGGAGTGTGTGTTGTGAGGAGGGTGTGGAGTGTGTGGAGAGTCTGTGTTTTGAGGAAGGTGTGGTGTATGTGTTGTGAGGAGGGTCTGGTGTGTGGAGTGTGTGTTGTGGGAGGGTCTGGTGTGTGGAGTGTGTGTTGTGTGGAGGGTCTGGCGTGTGGAGTGTGTGTTGTGAGGAGGGTCTAGTGTGTGGATTGTGTGTTGTGAGGAGGGACTGGTGTGCGGAGTCTGTGTTGTGAGCAGGGTCTGGTGTGTGGAGTGTGTGTTGTGAGGAGGGTCTGGTGTGTGGAGTGTGTGTTGTGAGGAGGGTCTGGTGTGTGGAGTGTGTGTTGTGAGGAGGGTCTGGTGTGTGGAGTGTGTGTGTGAGGAGGGTCTGGTTTGTGGAATGTGTGTTGTGAGGAGGGTATGGTGTGTGGAGTGTGCGTTGTGAGGGGGGTCTGGCTTTTGGAGTGTGTGTGTGTGAGGAGGGTCTGGTGTGTGGAGTGTGGAGTGCGTGTTGTGAGGAGGGTTTGGCGTGTGGAGTGCGTGTTGTGAGGAGGGTTTGGCGTGTGGAGTGTGTGTTGTGAGGAGGGTCTGGCGTGTGGAGTGTGTGTTGTGAGGAGGGTCTGACGTGTGGAGTGTGTTTTGTAAGGAGTGTCTGGTGTGTGGAGTGTGTGATGTGAGGAGGGTCTGGTGTATGTAGTGTGTGTTGTGTGGAGTGTGTGTTGTGAGGAGGGTGTGGCGTGTAGACTGTGTGTTGTGAGGAGGGTCTGGTGTGTGGAGTGTGTGTTGTAAGGAGGGTCTGCCATCTGGAGTGTGTGTTGTGAGGAGGGTCTGGTGTGTGGAGTGTGTGTTGTGAGAAGGGTCTGGCGTGTGGAGTATGTGTTGTGAGGAGGGTCTGGCGTGTGCAGTGTGTGTTGTGAGGAGGGTCTGGCGTGTGGAGTGTGTGTTGTGAGGAGGGTCTGGTGTGTGGAGTGTGTGTTGTGAGGACGGTCTGGTGTGTGGAGTGTGTGTTTTGAGGAGGGTCTGGCGTGTGGAGTGTGTGTGTGTGGGGAGGGTCTGGTGTGTGAAGTGTGTGTTGTGAGGAGGATCTGGTGTGTGGAGTGTGTGTTGTGAGGAGGGTCTGGTGTGTGGAGTGTGTGATGTGAGGAGGGTCTGGTGTGTGAAGTGTGTGTTGTGAGGAGGGTCTGGTGTGTGGAGTGTGTGTTGTGAGGAGGGTCTGGTGTGTGGAGTGTGTGATGTGAGGAGGGTGTGGTGTGTGGAGTGTGTGTTGTGAGGAGGGTCTGGTGTGTGGAGTGTTTCTTGTGAGGAGGGTCTGGTGTGTGGAGTGTGTGTTGTGAGGAGGGTGTGGAATGTGTGGGGAGTCTGTGTTTTGAGGAGGGTGTGGAGTATGTGATGTGAGGAGGGTCTGGTGTGTGGAGTGTGTGTTGTGAGGAGGGTCTGGTGTGTGGAGTGTGTGTTGTGTGGAGGGTCTGGCGTGTGGAGTGTGTGTTGTGTGGAGGGTCTGGTGTGTGGAGTGTGTGTTGTGAGGAGGGTCTGGTGTGTGGAGTGTGTGTTGTGTGGAGGGTCTGGTGTGTGGAGTGTGTGTTGTGTGGAGGGTCTGGTGTGTGGAGTGTGTGTTGTGTGGAGGGTCTGGTGTGTGGAGTGTGTGTTGTGAGGAGGGTCTGGTGTGTGAAGTGTGTGTCGTGAGGAGTGTCTGGCGTGTGGAGTGTGTGTTGTGAGGAGGGTCTGGCGTGTGGAGTGTGTGTTGTGAGGAGGGTGTGTTGTGTGGAGTGTGTGTTTTGAGGAGGGTCTGGTGTGTGGAGTGTGTGTTGTGAGGAGGGTCTGGTGTGTGAAGTGTGTGTCGTGAGGAGGGTCTGGCGTGTGGAGTGTGTGTTTTTAGGAGGGTCTGGCGTGTGGAGTGTGTGTTGTGAGGAGGATCTGGTGTGTGGAGTGTGTGTTTTGAGGAGGGTCTGGTGTATGGAGTGTGTGATGTGAGGAGGGTGTGGCGTGTGGAGTGTGTGTTGTGAGGAGGGTCTGGTTTGTGGAGTGTGTGTTGTGAGAAGGGTCTGGTATGTGGAGTGTGTGTTGTGAGGAGGGTCTGGTGTGTGGAGTGTGTGTTGTGAGGAGGATCTGGTGTGTGGAGTGTGTGTTGTGAGGAGGGTCTGGTGTGTGGAGTGTGTGTTGTGAGGAGGGTCTGGTGTGTGGAGTGTGTGTTGTGAGGAGGGTCTGGCGTGTGGAGTGTGTGTGTGAGGAGGGTCTGGTGTGTGGAGTGTGTGTTGTGAGGAGGGTCTGGCATGTGGAGTGTGTGTTGTGAGGAGGGTCTGGCGTGTGGAGTGTGTGTGTGAGGAGGGTCTGGCGTGTGGAGTGTGTGTGTGAGGAGGGTCTGGCGTGTCGAGTGTGTGTGTGAGGAGGGTCTGGTGTGTCGAGTGTGTGTTGTGAGGAGGATCTGGTGTGTGGAGTGTGTGTTGTGAGGAGGGTCTGGTGTGTGGAGTGTGTGTTGTGAGGAGGGTCTGGTGTGTGGAGTGTGTGTTGTGAGGAGGGTCTGGCGTGTGGAGTGTGTGTGTGAGGAGGGTGTGGTTTGTGGAGTGTGTGTGAGTCGGGGTGATTAAGAGCTTGCGTCAGAAGCTTGGGGTCTAAACTCTTTTCCTCTAATCTTCCCCACCAAACTTCTGCTCTGGACTAAAAATACACACGGCGGACGCACCAGAGAGACACAGAGTGTGTGTGAGGGACAGTGGGAATAAACGTGTCTGAAAATAACTGTATCAGTGTAACGTATGTAAATTCAGTAGTTGTAATGGCTTGTTTTTGTTGTTTTGCAATAGGTGTCCGTCCCACATCACACACTCATTCATCACTCTCTCCAGACAAGTGTTAATCGTCTCTGTGTTTAATCATGTTAATTACACTGATTAAATTAAATCTCTGTTTTTCTGTCCAACTCTATTTTTGACTGACAAGTTTATTCAGGCTTTGGCTGAGATCATTTCTCTGGCTCAGGAGTGTCTGTGTTCAAACACACACACACACACACACACACACACACACACACACACACACACACACACACACACACACACACACACACACACACACACACACAGATGGTTAGTTTCAGATCCAGGTTGACGCCAGTAAAGTTGAGACTGGAGCTGTACTGTTGCAAACTGCATTATTCCACTATTGAAATGGAGGCATTGGCGTTGATTTGGACTTTGCAGTTTTTTTAAGTGTATGTAACAAGTGGTATTTTTCCAATTGTGGTATTTTCAGACCATAATCCACTTACCTTTTTGCACTCTTTTCAGAGCCCAAACCAGCGTCTTATTCGATGGTCTCTCTTTGCAACCCTATCCTTCTGAGATTCGACATATAAGGGGTGTTGCTTTATCTCGTGCCCATGTGAGAGTTTTTGCGACTGATTCAGTTGATGTTTTTTTAATTCTGTTCTCTGTTAGTGTGACTATGGCTTTTCCTAGGCGCCAGGAGTTGCTGTATTCAAGTTTCATTGGGGAATCAGATTAAGAAGGCATCATACTTGGTTTGCAGTCTGTTATAATGATTTTGTGTTAAGTGGTAATTTTTTTTTTGTTAATTAAGAATTAATAATAATTTTCTCATTTGTTTCAGAGGTCCTTTGCAAGGGAAGGTGTTATGGGTGTGTTTTGTTTTCTTTGTATTTCTTGGTTTTGTAGGTAGCAGTGGAGATGAGGAACACCTGGTTCATATTAGGAGAACGAGATATATGTGTTTTCTCTTGTTTCCTCGCTAAAACAGGATCTAGCATCTGTCGGCATTTTGAGACATTTCAGATGGCATAACATGTATTATTGCACGCTGTGAAACCCTTAGAATTATGTAATAAACCTTATTAATTATATCAATCTTTTGTTTTGATTTTCCTATATTGTTGCGGCCACGAGTCGGCCGTAACCGAAATGGTTAGTGTTCGGTCTCACTCCCGCTGCTTTCTTCCTCTGCATTCACTCATGCATCCGTGCTACAGCTTCTCTGATGAGACTGAGAGAGTTCTCCATCATCACGCTGTAGGTCCAGCCCAGTGAGAAGAAACCAGGTCAGGTCCCGTCTCAGACAACATCATGGGATGGACTGTTTATTACTCTCCACTGCCACCTGTTGGCCGATCTAAGCAAACGCTTGTCTTCAATAAAGACTGCGTCTCAACCGTTGTCCTGCTCAGATCTGATTTAATCTTTCTGCAAATGCACATAGTTCTCCATAATTTCAATAAAGTCTTCAAGAGCACATGTGAAAAAAATACAACTTTATTTATTGAAACTAAAAGCAGTCTGACAAGTGTTGAAGTGTCTTTAAATACTTTAACAAATATTTAGGGTGAATTTCATTTATATTTATATTTGTTCACACTATTTTCAATCAGACAAAACAACATTAAGCAGCTTCAACTGGAACTTTTGAAATACAAATGTTTCTCTATGGAAACATTTCATAAAATATTTAAAAACATGATTTTGTACAACTGAGGAATGTCTGTTTGTATCTTTCATTTAGATACTGCACCTGTGTGTGTGTGTGTGTGTGTGTGTGTGTGTGTGTGTGTGTGTGTGTGTGTGAGAGAGAGAGAGAGAGAGAGAGAGAGAGAGAGAGAGAGAGAGAGAGAGAGAGAGAGAGAGATGAGAGAGAGTGTGTGTGTGTGTTAAGGCCAGAGAATAAAAGCTAGGGAGAAAAACAAGAAAAGGAACAAAAACTATAAATTATAATAAACACAAATTTCAAACAAGAGAGAGGAGAGGAGAGGAGAGAAGAATCAGTCTTATGGCCCAGTATGCATTTATAAATGAAAAATTAATTTCAGCTCAATCCAACTTCCCCCAAACTACTGAACAAGAGACAGTATCTATCCAGAACATGATCTAACAGAGAGAGAGAGAGAGAGAGAGAGAGAGAGAGAGAGAGAGAGAGAGAGAGAGAGAGAAAGAGAGAGACATCCATACACACCTTCTCTTCAATCTCTTTGATCTGTCTTCTCTGCATGTCGATCTTATCTTCAAGCTCTCTGATCCTCTGTAAGATTAATGAAAAAGTACAAAAATCACAATTTTGTAATTATGTCCTTCCAGACCTGTATGGCCTATTATCTTTAATAAAAAAAACAACATGAAACAAGAGATATTTAGCAGAATGTTCAAGCATACAATGAAAGTGGATGGTGACCATCATGTAAAGAGCAGCACACGCACGAACGCACGCACGCACGCACGCACGCACGCACGCACGCATGCACGCACGCACGCACGCACGCACACACACACACACACACACCGAGATCCTCACCTGCTGTGCAGACTGGAGCAGCTCCATGCGCTGCTGTAGCACTAGCGTGTCGGCATGGCGACTCTGCCTCATGATCTGTCTCCGCACCGCCTCCATGGACTCGGCCAGCTGTGCTCTCTGCCTGTCACTCAAACTCTCGCCCACACAGCTGTCAGGATCCTGCTGGAGGGCAGAGTACAGAGTCGCCTCCAGCTCCTGCACCCTCTAAACACCACACACAAACATCTATCATGAGTTTGGATAGTTCCATTTTGAGGGAACTTGCGCTGCGTCAATGACACTTTGGGAACGCCCCTGCATTATTGTGTCTGAAGCACGCATGTCAACTAGTCCAATGGTGAGAGTGAACGTCACGGGCGGGTGACGTCACGTCCAGGAAAGGATAAAAGCACATCCGGTCTGACCGGCGTTAGCTTCGGTGCCTCAGCAAGCGGTCTATGTCGAAACTGTCTGTCTATTTTTATTGTTGTACTGTCTAAATTATACTCATATCATGGCGAAATAATCATTCAAGTTGTGTGCTTTTCCTTGCCCGCGCTATTTAACGGGTGAGGATACACACAGTCTATGTGTAATGTGTTTGGGAGTGGAGAATGCTATTTCAGCCTTCGAGGGGGCTGACTGCAAGCATTGTGAGAGGCTTCCACTTCGCACGCTCTTCTCCCACCATCTCAACTTTCACTTTTTGAGGAAATGAAAACGATCCTCAGGCTTCCGACCCTGCTGCTGCACACTGTATATGAGACCCTTTCAGTGGTGGCTCAGGACCAAATGATTTTCTCCGAGGGGAAACCCACTTCGTATGATCAAGATCACACGGCGGTGTCTCCGCACCTTGATTATATGGAGGAAACCTTGGTTCCTGTCCCAGGGTCCTGTGTTGGGAGCTCTTTGCCATCGAGTTCTTCTCACGACAGATGCTTCTCTCACAGGCTGGGGAGCGGTAACAGAAGGCCGCTCAGCTCAGGGTCTGAGGAGGAGTCATAATCTTTCTTGGCACATAAATTGCCTGGAGATGATGGCGGTCTTCAATGCGTTGAGACACTTCCTTCCAGACCTAAGGGGCCATCATGTGCTCGTCCGTTCAGACAACACATCAGTGGTATCTTACATAAATCACCAGGAGGGTCAGCGCACGCGCCCAGATATGCAAGCTGGCGCACCAGATCCTCCTATGGTCCCTAAGGAAGATGCTCTCCCTGAGGGCAGTGTATATGCCAGGGTGCCAGAATATAGGAGCAGACATCCTGTTGAGCAGGGGCTGAGGCCCGGGGATTGGAGACTCCACACCGAGGT
The DNA here is from genome assembly GCF_051911475.1 of Siphateles boraxobius. Classification (NCBI taxonomy): domain Eukaryota; kingdom Metazoa; phylum Chordata; class Actinopteri; order Cypriniformes; family Leuciscidae; genus Siphateles; species Siphateles boraxobius. The sequence continues at coordinate 2,076,044 of NW_027508819.1, read as the reverse complement.
GGTGGAGCATATTTGGGAAGTTTATGGCCGAGCGGAAGTGGATCTGTTTAAGTCTCAGGACACAACGCACTGTCCACTTTGGTTCTCCCTCACACAGAGGCTAGGTCTGTACGCATTTCCCCCAGTTGCTCTTCTCCCTGGAGTTCTGGAGAAAGTCCGCCGAGGTGGAATAAGTCTACTGCTGGTAGCACCACACTGGCCGAGCCAAATTTGTCTCTCCCTTGGAGATTCCGGTCAGGAGAAACCTTCTGGCTCAGGCGGGGGGAGTGATCCTTCACCCCCATCCAGAAATATGGAACTTGGTGGTTTGGCCTCTGAGGAAGCTCAACTCATGCTGGTCTCTCAACTGAGGTTGTAGAGACCATACTTCACTCCAGAGCTCCAGCCACTAAGAAACTATATGCTTTGAAGTGGAGGGTTTTCATTTCGTGGTGCAATCAGCATCAGTGGGATCCTGTTAACTGCCAAGTTGGTTCAATGCTCGAATTCTTGCTAGATCGCTTTTCAGCAGGGCGATCTCCCTGGGACCTGGCTATAGTCCTAGAGGGCCAGTCTGTGGCTCCCTTTGAGCCCCTCGATACGGTTTCAGAAAGGATTCTGACTTATAAGACCATCTTCCTTCTTGCTATTTCGTCTCAAAAAAGAGTTGGAGACCTTCTGGCCCTTTTGGTCTCTCCCACCTGCCTTGAGTTCGCACCAGGGAGTTTGCACTAGTCTCTCCCCTGTGAAGGCCTCCTTCCCTTCCCTTTACCTCTGTACAGGTAAAACGTTGTCAAAATAATTCCTGTTCACATGGCTACGCGTAAGCGATGAATAATTTTGTATTATACATTTTTAAGGCCAGACAAGTAATTTGTTAAGTTCAATTTGTAAAGAAAGACTACACGCCTGCGCACATATATATTCAAACGTGCATACCTTTAGACTAAACATGTAAAACGCATGTGCACACCGTCAGCGTTTTCACAGGTTTGCATTTTTGAAGTTTGCTCATAGATAACCTTTTTTTTTTTTTCATAATCGAAATTTCAAGGTTTGCGTTCTCGAGCCACCAGGCAATTTTTTTTTATGCAAATGAGTGGGCCGGAGTGCGTTAAGGGTTTTTTGTTAGAACGGTGTCGTGTTAGCGGCCCCTAAGTTAATAACTAATGATCTTTGCAACGGAAGTGAAACGATCAAAACTAACTTTAGCTGGACAATAACTTTATTCTAGAGCTGCTGTAAAGCAAAAACAGTCTCTGTTACTTTAATTTCCTACTATCACTGTAAAGCTGCTTTGAAACAATCTATATTGTTAAAAGCGCTATATAAATGAAGGTGACTTGACTTGATTATGAGGTCTCTGGCCAGCCTTCACCTTTGGAAGTCAGAGCTCATTCTAATAGGAGTATGGTGGCCTCTAAAGCCTTAATTTTGGGAGTTTCCATACAAGAGGTTTGTGATGCGGCAGGCTGGTCGTCTCCGCTCACATTTGCGAGGTTCTACAGCCTGGACCTGGATACTGCCCCAGGGTCTCAGGTGCTTATGACTTGAGTTGCCACAGTTTCACATACAGGCAATTGAAAGTATGGCGTTTGTATATTGTCGTTCCCAAAGCGTCATCAACGCAGCGCGAGTTCCCTCAAAAGAGAACGTCTCTGGTTACGACTGTAACCCTAGTTCACTGAGAAGGGAACGAGACGCTGCATCACTTTGCCATACTTCCTACATCCCTGTGATCAACTTGCTTCAGATACTTTGAAGCTAACGCTGGTCGGACCGGATGTGCTTGTATCCTTTCCTGGTTGTGACGTCACCAGCCCGTGATGTTTACTCTCGCCATTGAGCTAGCTGACATACGTGCTTCAGACGCAATCATGCAGGGGCCGTTTCCAAAGCGCCATCGACGCAGCAGCTCGTTCCCTTCTCAGGGAACTAGGGTTACAGTCATAACCTGAGTCGATTTCATTTCTCAAATGTTTTACATCTTACACACTCTGTTGAGCAAACTGGCACTTGCCACAAATATGATAAAAAAATTATGTCCTGTCACTTTTTAATGAAATAAAGGCATTCATCTATAATGTAACTGTATATTATGTTGGCCTGTCTCATCTCACTGCTCTTACTGTATAAAACAACAGCAGTGTTGAACTGATATTGGTAAAAGGATTTACTTTTTTTAATTTCTAAAAGTAGTGCTACATCTGCTTTTACTTTATTGACAACTGTTTTTATGAGACTTAACTGTGGTACTGTAGGCCAACAACATTTCTTTTGATGACAAAAGAACTGAATAAAATCGAATCAAACAAGGTAGAATTGTTGATTACGCTACACAATCTCATGGTCCTACCAGTTGGGCATGATCAAGAGCTTGCTTCCTGTAGTCCAGTTCCTCTTCCAGGAAACCTTTCTGTTTACTGAACAGCTCCTGTTGATCACATCAGTACACCGAGGTCAAGAAAGCAGCACACACTTTAATCGACTGTCATCAAGCCTCATCTATCACTAGACCGGCTGTAAGAACAAAGAGCACAACACATTCATCTCTGACCTTCTCATTCTCCAGATCAATCATTTTCTGCGTCAGCGCAGCTTCGGTGCTGTCAATCTGCTTCAGCCACTGGTCACAAGACAAAGCAATTTAATAGAGCTACAGACGAAATAAAAGCAATATAATCTTTGAGGATTTAAAGAATGAACGGCATGATACCTTTTCACATAAAGACAGCACAGTGCCTGCTTGAATTACTGTCACCTGCTCCTCGTTTCGCAAGTTCTGTCAACGAGAAGTGAAAAGTTCATTTCAGCTCTAGATTGTGAGAAACAGGAGTAACATGTGCACATATTAAAGTTGGTTCTTACCCCATTATCGCCAAGAATGTCAAGCTTTTTCATGAGGTCAGGAATGATGACATCCTAAACCAAACACATTTGAAGATGAGGCCATCATACAGTACGCTATCATACAGTACATGTATGCAAATGTGTGAGGTGTAAAATGTGTTGTATATTGTATATGAATGATTTTAATGTATAAAGGATAGAACTGTGACATCCTATGGATTATGGAGTATCAATGGATATAAACTTGTTTTGAACCGACACATTCATTCATAAGCACATGGCCCTCATTTACAAGTTGAAAGTATTACAAAAAACTGTGCATGCGGTCGTTTCCACGCAAAACGTGACATTTATCAATATGGACGTGAGCGGTGGCTAAGATCAAATCTCACGTCAGGTTTCAACTCGAGTACGCAAGATTTTGAGTTATCGTGTACTTGTGTGCAGCAATTGTTATGAGAGCAGACTGGGATAAAAACATATGAAGCCATATTCATCATTTAAAAATGTGTTGCTAATGGTAAAATATTCTATTGACAGTATGTCATATATCCTATCCATAACATTAATAAAGTATTTTCTTATCTTAAAAACTACTATAATAATTGTTTTTGATTATGAGGTTTACAGGTGTTTCTGATCTAAGTTAAATTTTCATCAAACATTACTTTTTCTTCTTGGGTTTGGCTTTGTTACATTTCTCCATGTCATAAACGTTTTGGTTACTAACGTAAACTTGGTTCCTTGAGATAACAGGAACGATCATTGCGTCAATTACTGATGCTAAAGAAAAACTTTTTTTCTATGAAATACTGAAACCTGATTGAATTGCGTCTGTGCAACTGTATAGACAAATGGCATTTCAGAGCGCTCAAATGGGCAGGGACATCGGCCTATATTAGCTGGTGCTGAAAGACATTGCATCAGAATATTTCAACTGAGGAGCAGCAAGCTTCGACTTGATAGCCACCGCAGTAGCAAGGCCATCATAGGCAATGCACTGAAACATTCCCTTTCAAAACGGTTCACTTGTATTGTGTCAGTTGCTGTCCAATCAATGCGTAGAACGGAAGAGCCATCCTGCAAGCCTAACCTGGGGTAAGCCATCAATCCACATTAGGAAGAACAACTTTGAGGTGAAACAAGAATTCACCCACTCATACCTCTGCACAGGCCTTCGAGGCTGAAGCCTTTGGAGCATGCCACAGATCCTGTCTCCCTGAACCAGTATATGGCTCCTATGGGTGGTTATCCTGAAGGGCAGGGACATCCAAGATATAGAACCAAGCAAAGGTAGTTGCAAAGCATAGGTAGATGGCAAGAACCCCTGTGCGGATTTTTCGTGCCGACTATCCAACAGGATAGTCTCTGCTTCGTATCTGGCAACCCCTTGGTGCGGCTTCCGAAGCACACAAAAAGCTGCTCTGACTGCCGGAATTGGCTAGAGATACACCTTAAGGGCCCGGACCAGACACAGTAGTTGCAATGACTTGTGCCCTGAACAGAATGGAGACCACCTTAGCACAGAGCCATGAGTTGGCTTAAGGACGACTTTACAGTAATTTGGTCGAAAGGGTGGACTTAAGCGGAAAGGGGCAGCAGTTCAGCCATCTGTAGAGGCTCTAAAGGGGGGCCTTAGAGAGCCCAGAGGACCGTACACAGATCCCAGGTCAGAACTGCATGGAGGCAAGGAACATCCATCCATGCTCAAGGTATATGAGGTGGCCACATACCACGCCCCATTTGCTGGCCAATCAGTAAGGAAGAATAACGTTGCCGCGATGGCTGCCACATACACCATGAGCGTGGATGGGGTGTGTCCCTTATCCAGCAGCTCCTGCAAGAAGGTCAATATTGATGCAACATCACAAGAAAAAGGGTCTACATTCTGGACTGCACACCAGTCAGAAAAGACAAACCACTTGAGTGCATAAAGAAGCCTAGTAGAAGGTGCTCTCGCCTCTGAAATAGTGTTCATGACACTCCGAGTGAGGCGCGAAGGCTCCCATCAAGGGGCCATAGATGAAGGCTCCACAACTCGAGTTTGTGATAACCATATTGTCACCTTTGCTTGGGAAAGGATGTTCCTTCGCAGCAGGATTCCTTCCAAGGAGCTGATACCAGCTGCTGCACCATCCTGGGGAACCACAACTGGTTCTGCCAGAGTAGGGCCACCAGAAGCAATGATCATCTATCCTCAATGTTTTCGCTGATGACCTGAGGGATCAGAACTACTGGGGGAAAGCATACAGGCGCAGATTCAACCACGTATGGGCTACTAAAAGAATATTAGGCAGTGGGAGTTTTCCTCTGAGGCGAAGATGTCCACTTCTGTTTGCTTGAAGATACTCCAAATCATTGGAACCATCTAGGGGTGGAGTCTTCATTCCCCTGGAGATACACTGCTCCAGGACAGTATGTCTTCTCCCTGCTTCAGCCTGCCTGGCACATGCACTGCCCTCACCGAACAGTGGCTGTGCTGTGCCCACAGGAGGAGACGTCACTCCTTTGCAGGATGCACAATCCTTTCCATCTCAGGGGGAGAGAGCCACATCCATGCACTTCGTAAAGGTGTGTTGAGCCAGAGACAGACCATGGAGTTCGACCATTCCTCCATGTCAGAAGCCACCAATGACATGGTGTCATCAAAGTCCTCCTCAGAACCCCCAAAGGAAACCAAGCCACTGGCACCAGACGAGGGTCTACGCGAGAGAAAAGCACTGGGGAGTCCTCTCACTGAGGGGAGTGATGCAGGTGGGATCTGGGCTGACGTGAGCTCACTGGGTCCCGTTTGCTCGGCCCAACAAATCAGCTGTTTTTTCCTCAGCCTACTGATAGGAGGAAATGGAGGATGCACAAGGGGTGAGATCACTCTCTCTAAAGAACGTGATCTGCGAGCACGGCGAGGCGAGATCCATGCTCTCGCAGTGAGAGAAAACACTCGGTGAGTGTGACTTTGGCGTGGGCGCGGCCCAAGCAAGCTACGCACTCAGAGTGCTCGTCCAAGGGATGCAGGGGAGATTCTGATGAAATGGCATTCAGCGCCGACTTATATAGGCAGATAGCCTCACCCATTTAGGCACACTGAAATGCCATTTGTCTGTGCATTTGCACAGATGCGATTCAATCAGGTTTCAGCATTTCCCAGAAAAGGAATTGTCCGCAACTGATGCAATGTCTTTGAACATTTTCAAAAGGGAACTCTAGGGGCAAGTCTTCTTAGGCTGCATTTAAGTCCAATTTTTAGGCCCTTCCCTTGCCATCTTCTCTATATCTTGTTCACTCGGATGTACGTCATTGCTTACATTGCATGAGAGCCCACTAGTGGCGGAACACTTGAAATTAGTCTAAATGGAACACCCTAACCCCTAGATCACTGGAATCCGCAATGGAGCTCATTTATTATTTACAGTTTTTCCTTATGAATTTGTTTTAAGCACCATTCTATAGGCCTGTATGTATGCTTGGGCTGTTGGAGAAAATATAAAAAATGACACAAACGAAAATGATAATACCTGTACAATAAACTATAACAGTCAGCTTAAGGTAGCTACAAGTATTCTCCAATAACTCCAATAATAAGTTACTCCAATATCATACATTAGAGTTGTGTGGGGTGGGGGTAAATTAAGTGCGATCTGCTGTGATTTTACCAACGTGTTGCATTGTGGTCTATGGGTATATAGTATACATATTGTGTAGACTTGCTCCCTCAGTCAAAATCGAGGGGACCGAGTATCTATCCAAATAGACATACCTCGCCCACTTGAAGTTGAACGCACCTCAAAATGATGGCTGGATTCCCCCGAAGGGAAGTGCTTAGGGAAGCTCATGAGTGTTTGTCTAAAAGTGAAGTCATGGGCAATCCCATGAGGCCACGGGAGAGAATTTATGAATGGCAGTGAAGCAACACAACTGACTTCAACCATATTATTGATCTACTGTACTGATGATCTTTACAATGGATTTGAATCAACACTGAACTGACTTCAGCTGAACAACAGGCGAAATGCATTATTTTTCTGTTATCTCTGTAAAGCTGCTTTGAAACAATCTGTATTGTAAAAAGCGCTATATAAATAAAGGTGACTTGACTTGACTTGACATCTGAATTTCATTCATACTTCCCACATTCATACTATATAGAACATACTTTTTTTAACAGTCGTGAGGTAAGTTCAAATTCAAATGTAGTACCTACTCAGATAGTTAGCGATTTCGGATGTAGCGTGTGCATTTTTGGGCATGATATTTAAATGACAATTGTTTTCAACCACCACATTTATCAACATCTGATCATTCATATGATGGAATTGGCTGCAAAGGAATGTTTGAATAATCACATTTGTGATGTTTGATGAACCCAGTCGTAAGGTGATTTCTGCACTCATTTCTACGTTAGATTGATAAAATGAAAATGATTTCTATACTTAGTATATTTTAAAAGAAACACCTTGACATTAGTAATTTTGGCATTAAATGGTTATGCCAGTACATGTGTGTGTGTGTGTGTGTGTGTGTGTGTGTGTGTGTGTGTGTGTGTGTGTGTGTGTGTGTGTGTGTGTGTGTGTGTGTGTGTGTGTGTGTGTGTGTGTACAGGTGTGTTTTTACCTTGACACCCTCTTGTTGGCAGTGTAGCTGTAGGATACTGTTGTTTTCAGAGGCAGAGATTTGCAGGTTAAAGGCAGGAGAACGCCGTTCCCTCTCCTATTGGTTAAAAGAATAACTGGTGGTGAAATATACAGAGTCAACTTATTTCGGGCGTAATAGTATCTGTAGAGAAACTGTTGTTTTAAAGGGATAGTTAATTCAAAATTCTAATTCTGGAATTGTTCAACCAAAAATAAAACATTCCCTTTCAAGAGAACTCGCGTTGAGTCGAGATGACACTGGGAACTCTCTGTGTGATTGCGTCGTGAAACACTTGTGAAATCAGTCCAATGTTGTATAGCCGGGTTATGTCATGGCAGGAAGCTACAAAGCGCACCCAGACCAAACATTGTCAGCTTCTGTGTCTTCAGCAAGTGCTCTGTGTGAAACTTTTTCTGTCTATTTATTGTTGTTTGTCCACAAGCATAATATATATATAGACAAGGTATTATGGCGAGCAAACAGCATTTTGGATCGTGTGTTCCCCCGTGCCCTCGCTTCATTACGAGTGGGGACACGATTTATGTGTTGTTTGTTTGGGAGTAGAGCATGCTCGGTCAGCTCTAGTAAAAGGGGGCTGACAGTGTTAATACATAAATTCAAAATACACAAAATACAGCAGACGGGAATTTCCCTTTCTCCCTTTCTCTTATGATTGTGTGCAAACTATTTATGTGTTTGTAGACTATTATTTATGGTTATTTTTGTGTTTGAGATTATAATATGAATTTAATTTTGAGAAATTAAATTAAATATTTGTCTGGCTTTGAAAGTAGGTTTTGATGTCTGTATTAATACACTATATTCAACCTTTAAGACCGTTTCTACTTGTCTGGTTGATATTTGTCTGCATTTAAATTTTGAGAAAATTAAATATTATGTCCCCATCCAATATTTGTGGAGTTAGATGTTGGTATTAATATACTATTCAGCATTTCATCCAGACCGTGTTTACTTGTCTGGATGATCATTGGCTGCATTTAATTCTGAGGAAATAAATTGTGAAATTCCTGGGGGGAAATAAATAACACCTCATTATACGGTGCCCATCTCCCTTCGGTGCCCTCAGGGGCCGTTCTGCCAACCCCATCCCCTTGTGTGTTTCAGGGCGCAACGGTCTCCAGTGAGTTCTCGTCTCAGGCGAGCTATTATCTCAGGGTCCGCCCGGATTTTCCCACTGGGATTTTTGCCCCCTACGAGGAGGGTCTCAGAGCAATCACTTTGAATGTGCCCTGCCGGTGCGCTGCTTCTGGGCACCGAATTGGTCGCTTGAGTAATACCAGAGACCAGTCTCGAGAGGCTGGTTCTCGTAATTTCTGGGGGGAAGTGGTTAACACCTCACTATAAGGTGCCCATTTTCCTACGATGCCTTCGGGGGCCGTTCTGCCAACCCCACCACCTTGTGTGCATTGGGGCGCAGCGGTCTCCGATGAGCCCATATCTCTGTGTTCGCACGGAAACATAGTGGCACTGAGATGCTCGCCCCTCTGATGGAGGGTCTCAGAACAGTCAGTTCGGTTGTTCCCTGCCGGTTCACCGTACAGGGCACCAAATTGGTCGCTTGAGTAAGACTTAGACCAGTCTTGAGAGACTGGTTCTCTTAGTAGATTTTTTGGCAGCGTGGGAACTTTTGCCAAACATATCTCAACAGTAGCAGAGCGTCTTCTCTTTAGGTCCTCATGGGGTCGGGTTGGCTCTCTCAACCGCAGTCTTCAAGGGGTAAGACGGATCTGAGGACCATCATTATTTCCTAGAATGCTGTGGGGGAAAAGGTCCTGACGCTCGAGGGGTCAGGCCAACGAGGGCAGTCTCCCCCGAAGTAAAGCGGATAGCACCTCATTATACGGTGCCCGCTGCCCTTCGGTGCCCGCAGGGGACCATTATGCTAACAATGCAATAATGCACCTTGTGTGTTTCGGGACGCAGCGCTCAAATGTTTCTTGTTGGGTCCTGCAGATCATAGAAAAGGGTTATCAAAATACAGTTCGTGTCAAGCCCGCCCAGATTTATGGGGGTCCTATCCACAGTGGTGTGCCCTGTTAATGGAATAAGAAGTGAAAACTCTGCTGAAGAAAGGGGCCATAGAACATGTACCTCCCTCCAACAGGGAAACCGGGTTCTACCGTCTGTATTTCATAGTTCCAAAGAAGAATGCGGGGGTTGCGTCCCATTTCAGATCTGCGAGTGCTGAACGAGTCAGTCATGCAGCTAAAATTCTAAATGTCAACCTTGAGAAAAATCACGCCACAGATCAGACCCGAGGACTGGTTTGTCACGATAGATCTCAAGGACGCATACTTCCATATATCCATCCTTCCATATCACAAAAAGTTCCTGAGGTTTGCTTTCAGGGGCAAAACATGCCAATATCGAGTTCTTCCAATCGGCCTAGCACTATCACCCCACTCTATCATGAAATGTGTAGATGCAGCTCTGGCGCCTCTGCGACTGCAGGGTATTCGCATCATGAACTAAATCGACAATTGGTTGATTCTGGCTTAGTCGCATAAGTTGGGGGTTCGGCATCGAGATGTCGTTCTCGCCCACATGAAAGAGTTGGGGTTACGGCTAAACAGCAAATAGAGTGTGCTTTTTCCACTGGAGGACCACTTTTCTAGGCGTGGTTTGGGACTCAATGTCAATACAGGCATACCTCACCTGCACGCATAGAGTCCATTCTGTCGGCTGTGAAAATAATAAAGCTAGGTCAGTCACTCACTGTGAAACAGTTTCAGAGACTGTGGGGTCTGATGGCAACAGTGTCCAATGTGATACCTTCTGGCCTGTTGTACAAGAGAACCTTGCAGTGGTGGCTCAGGACCAAAGGGTTTTTCCCCGAGGGGCAACCCCTTTCGCATGATCAGGGTCACGCAGCGATGCTTACGTGCCCTAGTATTGGAAGAAGCCTTGGTTCTTGTCCCAGGGTCCTGTGCTGGGAGCTCCTTGTTGTCACGTAATGCTTATGACGGATGCTTCCATCGCGGGCTGGGGAGCGATCATGGACGGTCGCTCGGTGTATGGCGGCTTTGTAGCCTTGTATTAGGAGTATCCCTACAAGAGGTGTGTGATGCAGCGGGCTGTTCCTTTCGCACACAGTCGTCAGGTTTACAACCTAGTTTTGGGCTTCACCCCTGGGTCCCATGTGATTCTGCCTTTGTTGTCCTCGCCTGATTTCACACAAGACAGGCACTTGTCAGTATGGTGGCATATGGTTGGTATAGATGTTCCCACAGCGTCAATTTCGACGCAACTTGACGAAGAGGGAAGAGGGAACAGGACATTGCGTCACCCTGCCATACTTCTGGCTTGCCTGTGATTGACTTGCTTCAACCTAACAGAAGCTGACAATGTTTGGTCTGGGTGCGCTCTATAGCTTCCTGCCATGACGTCACCCGCCTATACGCCATTGGACTGATTTCACAAGTGCTTCACGACGCAATCACACAGTGAGTTTCCACAGCGTCAATCTCGACACAACGTCTGGTTCCCTCTTCAGGGAACCGAGGTTACATTCGTAACCGAGGTGTTCTTTCTTCAGCTGAACAAAAAAAAAGAGATTTTTATTTAAAAACATCCTGACAGCTCTTCAACACAGATACAGACACACACACACACACACACACACACACACACACACACACACACACACACACAAAAATATGTATATATATATATATATATATATAAAATTACAAAACAAAGTACATACAATGGATAGTGAAATAACGTCCTGGTCGCGTATACGGAGGACGTAGTCGACGGTCGACTGAATTGGGAGAGCCGTATCGTGGAAGAATACACATATGGGGTCACCGAAGGGACCGCAACATATGGACCCAGCCTAACACAGGTTCCACACTGCTTACGAGTGGTAGGCCTAACACCAGACGTTCCGCACGTCCGACGTCGGAGGGGTGTGGAGGAACTCAACAGGGTTCAATTTTAAGGGAACTCAACTGGAGTAGAAAGGTGCACGTATCCAGTCCATAGGAGGGGAATGGCGCAGCAAGCCGACACTTGAACCAGGCTCACGGTGAAACTGGCTTCATGAGAAGGGAGCCCACGGGAAGCAGCGGTTCAACTAGGTGTCGTCCAGCCCCCAACTCTAGAATCTGTTTAGCAAAGTATATCGTCAACGCCCAGGCGGAGCACTTTACACTCATCATAGAGGAGCTCAACACCTAAGTGGACATGTTGCATCTCGGACCTTTGCCGAAATGAAGGCAAGCACTAAGTGCAACTTTGCATGGAAACAGCCTTCCCTCTCTGCTGAATTCCAACAGATATTTGAAGAGCTGGTCTGAGGTCTATGACTTGCATTCTGTACACGTCCAAGCGAACGGACAGAGAAGCCAGGGCTGGATCTGCCTCCTCCAGGGCAGCGCTTGCAGGCTCACCACCTGCTCCTATTACGGGAGAGTTAGGAACCTTGGGCACCATCCGAGCCGGGGTCTCAGCTTGTGAGAGTTAGCCGGCCCAGACTCCAGGCACAATACGTTGACCGAAAGCGAGCAAGTCCCTACCCTCTAGTAGAGACCACACGAGCAGGAGAACTGATATAACAGAATTTTTAACTCACTGCCTGCAGTGGCTCAGGGGCGGTCTCTGCAGTGCAGTCGCACCAGGGACAAGGCCCAAGAGGATAAAGAGGGACACAAGGATTTACAAGACCTTGCTCCTCAGGAACCTGACGATCAGAACGTGCTTCTGCATACTTCTGCAACACGATGAGCGTCGTTTAAACACCGAGGCAACATCATTTTGAGGGTGAAGGAAAACAGCCTACTGCAACCCATTTTGCAGGAAAGAGAGCACTGAAGTGATCGAAAGCTTTCAGGATCTCCTCTGGAGAGAAGACGCACTCAACGACTAGGTTCCACTTCTAAAGGCGTAAGCACGCTACCCAATTCTAGGGGGTGCTCGCAGAAGTGATGGTAACTATCACATGTTCTTGTGATAGCCACCTGAACCTCCGCGTTCAGATGTAAGACCACCCGGAATCTCCGGGGGAAGAACGCGTGTGCCATCGTGCCCCGTCCCCGAAAGAGTTCTCAGGGGAAGTCAGGAAGGCTGTTGAAGGGAACCAGGTCTAGTTGGGCCAATAAGGGGCAACTATGAAGACCTGTTCCTCTCCTGACTTGGCACGTAGGTGCAAGCGACGGGCGCAAAAGACAGGAGCATTGCTCAACACAACATGTGAAGATCACTGGGCTTCAGGAGCATTTTCTGCTCAGCACTTGGGTGTGACAAGTTCACTGAGCTTCAGGAGCATTCCTGCTCAACACCTGAGTGTGATAAACTCACCGAGCTTCAGGAGCATTTCTGCTCAACACTTGAGTACGAAGAACCTCACTGAGCGACAGGAGCATTTCTGCTCAGCACTTGAGTGTGACAAGTTCACTGAACTTCAGGAGCATTCCTGCTCAACACCTGAGTGTGATAAACTCAGAGTTTCAGGAGCATTTCTGCTCAACACTTGAGTGCGAAGAATTTCACTGAACGACAGGAGCATTTCTGCTCAGCACTTGAGTGTGACAAGTTCACTGAGCTTCAGGAGCATTACTGCTCAACACCTGAGTGTGATAAACTCACTGAGCTTCAGGAGCATTTCTGCTCAACACTTGAGTGCGAGGAACTTCACTGAGCACCAGGAGCATTTCTGCTCAGCACTGCGTGTGATGAATTCACTGAGCTACCTGTGATGGACTCACTGAGCTACAGGAGCATTGCTGCTCAACACCTGAGTGCGATGAACTTCACTGAGTTTCAGGAGCAATTCTGCTCAACATGAAGAGTGATGATTTCACTGACTTGCAGGCGCCAGGCGACCATGAGTCGCAGTCACTTTTAGAAGGCTCACTGGGGTTAAAAGCATTTCTGCGGGCCCCTGGGGCAGCTGAGTCCCAGTGTTTGTCCAAGGGTAGTCCGCTCGGTTTACCCAAACACTGGCGGAAAAATAAAACCGGGGGGGCAACTGAGCGGTCCCGGAATGGTCATGACCCAGCCGGACCCAGGGGATGGAGTCTCCACTTGCCCTGGCTATAACTGTCGTGAGGCTCGATGGCGGCACGATTGAGTAAGCGGGAGGAGTGGAACAAGGCGCCCTCAGAAGCGTCTGACTCCAAGGAGGAGGTGACGGGTGAGTTTTTGACATGCAGGGGAAGCTTGCGCAACGGTCGCAATGTCTAACAACTCGAGGCACGAATGCCCGTGTAGTCGGGGGTCGCCCAGGCCCCCGTTAAAACACGCCCTTTGTACATGGCCCCTCTGTTGAAGAGGGTTTGGCAGCAGACCGGGATGAACTATAGTCACACAGGGTGAGCTGCTCTGCCACGGTCACCTCGGGACTCGATCGTGAAGCTAGCGCTGAAGCGGTCACATATGGAGGGAGCCAAAGGCTGCGACTACCATATACCCCAGGAGCCTCTGAAAGTTCTTTCAGTGGGACCCTTTCTCACTTCAACACCAGCCGAACACATTCTTATTGGAGAGACATGTTGGACCGAGTACCTCTCCAAAACTAGAAAAGAGATACTCAGCCCGTGGGCGAGATTACTCTCTTCCAGTTGACCTGAAGACCCAACGGGCTCTTGAGCACTCGAGGGGAAGGACACTGTACTGATACTCCACCCTTAGACGCAACACACAGGATGGCCTGCGGTGCGGGAGGTAGAGATCTGAAGCACGTGTCTTTCAGGTCAAAGCTGCAGACCAATCTTGGGCCAAGATGGTCACGACCCACCCCCTAGTAGCACGAAGAACGAGTTTACAACTGGCCTTCGTACCGGCTGGAGGAGCGGCTATATCAAATCCTTCGCCAGCAGGATAAGATAAGCACGCACAAGTCAGGAGCACTGCTCAACACTCGGTGTGATGAATATCACTGAATTTTCAGGAGCACGTCTGCTCAACACCTAATGTGATGACTATCACTGACTTGAGCGGGGTAGCCGAGCCTGAGGTGGGGCAGCAAAGTAGAGAGAGTGGTGTTAGTGTGCTGTGCAACACTTACCTGTCTCCACAAGCGGCAGGGGGCGCGTGAGAAGGCGGATGACCGGGTCCTCGAACGCACCAAGCTGCCTGCTGGCGACCAAGGGGGAGCTGAGGGGTGTAAGGCTATACAAGGTCACACCCGCCAGACTGGCCCTCTTGGGACCCAGGAACAGATGAAATTGCTCTCTCCTTGAAGTGTGGGTACCGCTTGCTCCGCTTTTTTTTTTTTTTTTTTTTTTAGGGAGCCAGCGGCGGAACAGACACACCCACAAACAAAGGCTCCACCCGGCCCTCACCCGGGGGGAGGGAGTGATTGTGCCACTCCAAGAGCATCTCATCCATTCCTGGGCGGCCCGCTCCGGAATGCTTTCGCTGTCGCTTGCCACCTGGCTTGGCAGCGCCTGGAGCGGGCTGGGCGTCTCTACTGCGGCCGGCTCCCTGCTGAGGCCTGGGTGGAGGCTGCTGCGGAGGGCCAGCAGGAGCGGCGGCCGGAGAACGCCCACGGCGACGAGCAGGCGGAGGAGCTGCCACCGGCGGCGGGTGGAGGCAGCAGCTGGCCACCGGGGCAGGATGTGCCGGATGACCTCCGTCTGCGCTTGAGCGGCAGAGAACTGTTTGATGCAGTTCTCCACCGCGTCGCCGACCAGCCCAACCTGGGAAATTGGGGAGACCAGGAACCGAACCTTGTCCGCATCCGCCATACCAACCAGGCTGAGCCAACGAAGGCGCTACTGGACCACCAAGGTGGACATCGCCAGACCGATCACGCACGCTACGACACCCGTACCCCGGAGGGTGAGGTCGGATGCAGTGCGGTGCTCACCTATGAGCGCACGGTCTGGATTACCCCCGTGCATGCCATGGGTGCCCTAGCCTGCAGCAACGCCATGGCACGCAAGAGGAAGGGGCTTGCCCACAGGCTTTGTAAGCTCTGCCCGTCGGAACAGACGAAACTCACAGGCCTTAGGGGGGAGACGAGGATCCCCCCAAAGGCAGCGGCCGCCGGACACAGGTGCACCTGTGTCGACAGACCGCTCCAATGGAGGGACACCTCGCAACCCTTCACCGTTCCTCCATCAAGGGTAATGAGGGGGAAAAGCTAGTCAGGCAGTTTCTGGCAGAGAAAGATGCTGTTCACCACCTGACAAGCTCTCCATGCATTTCGGGAAAGAAAGGCACTGGGGCGGCGAGCTGAGAACCAGCGCGGCCCGCCCCAAGATACCAAACTCCAGATTCCAACCGAGACTGAACGGGACACGGTGGAGGTTCCACTCGAGCCCGGCAGCCTCGGCGGCCCGTTTCAGCATAGCTGATAATTCTGGATCCGGCTCGGGCAACATTGAACTCCCGGAGGGAGACAATGCAGCCGAGTCATCATCTCTAGAAGTCAGCTCACCCTCCGATGCTGCAATCGGCGTCCTGTCCTCCAGGGGAGCCCCGAGTGAAATCGCTGGCCCACTCATTACAGATGGACCAGCAGACAACACAGGAGGCTCCAGTGGTTGCAGTGGAAGGGAGGAGTGAGGAGCCCACAGGGAATGGTTACTGGGCGGGACATCCAACACTATCCTCCGGTCACCCATCCCACACAACACCCGAGGGTGGGGCATGGTAATGGGGACTCGCTCTCCGCGAACGAAGGCGAGTCTCGCCCTCAACACTGCGACAGTCATGTTCCCACAGTGAAAACATGAGCTGTCCACAAAAGCTGTCTCAGCGTGCTGTAAGCCCAAACACGTGACACAACAGTTGTGACCATCAGAGAGAGACAGGGAACGACCGCACCCAGAAACGCACGGGCGGAATGACATCTTGAAAAAGACGCAAACGCACCCGTGTTGCTCTTTCAGAAAATAGGACCGTCACCAGTGCCGGAGCACACAGGGGAATGACCGCGGCAACACTGAACAGAGAACTGAAACAGTGAAGCACTCACTTTTCCGCCCTCTAACCAGCCATCAACACACACAAACATTTAGAAATTTGTTGCTGTTAAAACAGCAGTTGAGAGCTCAAAGCTTGCGATCAAAGTTCTCGACTGAAAGGGAACTTAAATTTTGGTCTTTTCATCACACAAAGCTATCATGTGACTTCAGGCGACTAGGAATATCAAGCACTTTTATGATAGGCCTGCTTTAATGGTGAGTCTTTCACCTTTTTTTAGAGCGTGCGCTTAATTGAATTGAATCTGCACTTGTACTGTGCTTCAAATCATAAATGTATATATTTTTTAAAACTGTTTAAAAAACTCACAGATATTACAGTATCATCACAGTATAAAATGTCACTCAAGTGCACTTAAAGAGAGCACACGTTCATGGCTATTTTTCTTTAACACACAAGTACGCTTTTTTTTAAATTGTATTTTGTAATAGTGTCATTTATATGTTTTCCTTAAAGTATGTCTAAATCATGTTTTAATAAACTTTTGTGATTGCACTTTTTCTGACTGACTAACATACTAAAGACAGACATGATTATAATTTGAACTGTACTGTTATTTGATATTACATTTAAAATTTATATTTAAAAATAGTATCTAAATATGGAAAATACAAATGACAATACAATGATTTTAGTCAACAATAAATGCTTGCCAGTACATTGAGCAGTAACTTTAACCTTAATTAAAATATATATATGAGGAACTATGGAATTACATATAAAGATGTACTTGATCAAAAAGCACTAAAACTAATTGCATTTAATTTAAATTTAAAATATAATACATTTTCATATAATTGTAAATAGCATGCAATTATCATAACATTCAGTTCACACTTAAGTATATTCCTTTAAATTATATCATTATTAAGAGTATTTAGTAATACGTAGTTTTCACAATGGCAGCTTCCATTTGCATAAAAAAGTGTCCAGGGTATTCTTCAAACATTCACTATCTTTTATCTAACAAAATAAAGAAAGGGATATGTGTTTGAAAGGGCATGGGGGTTATGGTGATATTTTTGGGAAGAATCCGTACAGGTTATTATAATATCACACCAAACACAATCAAACAACATTATGGAACAGAATCTGTGCAGATCCTATAAAATTAAATTTCCTATAAATATTGTTGAATATTGTAGGCTCTGTGACACTGGTTATGTTTCTCCACTGTAAGTCACTTTTTGATAAAAAGCATAAATAAATGTAAAAATGATTCCATTGTCACTGTCACCTGAGCTAACTATGATTAGAAGAGCCATAGAATATCTTACCAGACTAAGAATAGAAATTGTGACATGATGTTGAAAGACAAATGAAGGTATTCTGAAAATCTTTTCCTCAATAAAAGAAAAAGCAATGCTGTGAGATGTTGACGAGTAAATGATGAGAGAATGTTCATTTTTGGATGAACGATCGCTTTGAGCACACTTATATAATCCGATGTTTCAGCTAAAATACTGATAAAGAATAGCATGTCATTCGTGCAGTTAACCAGTATTCACTCAATTGTTCGTAGTAATTGTATGTAAAGTGCTCTTTCCTCTTGGTTTCTGCAGTGACTGTATGGGGTGATCAGGACACACACTAACACGGGGCTAGTTGTCACACACATGGTTTAAAACTTCCCACACACGCTAGCATGACGGAACTTAGTGTATTTACTAGTTACCATATCAATACTATATATGGAAAAGAATATACCAAAATGACGAAATCTTTGGAAGATATCACTGAACAATTATTTAACAATAGCAAAAGTAAATTTCACTATACGAAAAAAAAAGTTAATTTTTCATCTTTTTTTGTGTGTGTATATTTAAAATGAGACAAATCTGATCTTATTTTAATCTCATATCTGTTATTTAACAGTTGATATAGTTGTTTAATGCTGATCTAACAGCAGAAGACAGTCGCCGGGTTTAAACACCAGTTGCACAGGCGGGGCATGTTGTCACACTGCGTTACAATGAGCCCCTATCAGAACTATTCTATTCTATACTTTTATGAATTCTACTGAGAAAACACGAGAAAAAGGTCAATAAAGACTCAATGTTCAGAAATTATTCATTAATATTATTTTTTGAACTATTCTGTATAGCTGTGTTTTATTGTGTCCGTTGTTATAATAAAAAAAATATATATATTTTTTTATTATTATTAAAACATGCCATTATTTTATATAAAAAAGTTAATAATTGTATTTTAGTTTGTCTTGATTATTTTTTGATTAGATAATATTTTAATCTGTCATATGGTCATGTTACATTAAACCCCATCAATGGGGCATGTTGTCACATTTCACTTTCATTTCTTTCAGGGTAAATCAAGAAAAATAATTGTACTAGACGTGTGGGATAAGGAGGGAAAAAATAAATTCTCTAAACCCCAATTGGATTTACCCAAACTGTGAAAGTCAGAAAGTGTTAGTTTGTGCCCCGCTCTCCTCGACTGTACGTTTAATTCTGTAGTTAATAACATTCTCACAAATAACTCACATCACATGTATGATATACACATTTCACAAAAGATGCATGAAATTATTAAAGCATACAAAAACACTACATATTTTGGGATGATGATGTGCTGAATGAAATTTGACATAACCATTAAATAATAGTGAAATTGTGCATGTAAACAAAGGCTTGACGTCACACACACAAATAAAACACAACATGCGGGAGGTGCAGTCAAAAAGAAAAAGATTGATGAGGAGTTTCATTCAAATAACTTTTATTCCATTGAAACGTATATATTTAACAAAACAATGGTGATATAAATATACAGTTTTGAAAACATGAGCACATTCAGAGTGTGTGTGGGGACTATTGTGTGTAGACGTGAGCCGGGTTTGAGCGCTGATGATGCGGGAGCAAAACACACTCTCTTACTTCCAGCTCCAGGATCCTGAACTCAAGCAGCTCGTTCTGATCCAGCGTATCCCGAACCTCTGAGCGTAAGCGCGCTTCACACTGCTCCAGCGATGCTATCTACCACACACACACACACAGAGAGAGAGAGAGAGAGCGGACACACACCGGACCAGTGTTAGTGCTTGTGTTTGAGTGTGTGTGTGTGTTAGAGGAATCGACGGCTCTACCTTTTCTCTGAGCTCCTGGTTCATCCTGATGAGATTCTGCTTTTCCTCCGCCCACTTTGAGTCCTGCATCACACACACACACACACACACACACACACACACACCGCTACACATTACACTACTAATACTTCTCTAAAACTCCTATTCCTCCCTACACACTAATCACACACACACACACACTCTCATTCACTCGTGTCAATCACAGCACAACAAGTAATCAATCTGAAACAATCAGCTTATCAAAATAAACAGAGCGAACACACACACACACAGAAAATATAAAATGAGAAATGGCTGATTTATTAGGCCACATGCATTTCCATATCTTCCAGAAAAAGGAGCATGCGAGAGCAGCTGACCAATGACAGACATGCACTGGGAATCAACCAATCATTACACCACAGCGTCCACAAACTGTCCACAACAATAAAAGCCCATCCACTCACAGATTCTGTCCAATACAACATGTAAAGCTTGGCATGTCTAAAACACACCCTGATTTGTAGTTGTTTTGTCTTATTTATGTCTGTGATCTGAAGCCAGCGCTGGTTGAGATCCACAGTAATGAGGTTTTCTTGCAGAATCCCACAATGCAATGCATTTCCATCATCAGTTTGATGGATGAACTGGAAATAAAATAAACTTTGATTTTTGAACTTTTTTTTTTTTTTTTTGACAATGGATTAATATCCTACACTTTTATTACCGGAATGATGAATGGACATTAAACATGGAATATGATGAGGTCATGCAGAAGCAATGTTGCACGCTTGAATCATTTCTTATTTCTGATATACATACTATATTGAAAAGATCATGAAACGCTAAACTTTTCATTTTCGTTGCTCTTCATAGAATACAGTGTTAGCATCAGTAAGTTTTAACTGAGGCTTCAACTTTTTGGCTCTATTTTCGTCTTCCGGGGTTTAAAGTCAATCTCTCAGTACGTGTTTCTCACAGCTGTAGTCCATTGATGACGGATAATTAGCCAATGAGAAGACGCTCCTCTTAATTATTGATGAGACTGAGTGTTCTTATCCAATGAGAAGACGCTTATCTTAATTATTCATGAGACTGAGTGTTCTTATCCAATGAGAAGACGCTTATCTTAATTATTCATGAGACTGAGTGTTCTTACTCAATGAGAAGACGCTGCTCTTAATTATTCATGAGACTGAGTGTTCTTATCCAATGAGAAGACGCTGCTCTTAATTATTCATGAGACTGAGTGTTCTTATCCAATGAGAAGACGCTTATCTTAATTATTCATGAGACTGAGTGTTCTTATCCAATGAGAAGACGCTGCTCTTAATTATTCATGAGACTGAGTGTTCTTATCCAATGAGAAGACGCTGCTCTTAATTATTCATGAGACTGAGTGTTCTTATCCAATGAGAAGACGCTTCTATTAATTATTCATGAGACTGAGTGTCCTTAGCCAATGAGAAGACGCTCCTCTTAATTATTCATCTGACTGAGTGTTCTTATCCAATGAGAAGACACTCCTTTTAATTATTCATGAGACTGAATGTTCTTATCCAATGAGAAGACGCTGCTCTTAATTATTCATGAGACTGAGTGTTCTTATCCAATGAGAAGACGCTTCTCTTAATTATTCATGAGACTGAGTGTTCTTATCCAATGAGACAACGCTCAGTGTTCTTATCCAATGAGAAGACGGTTCTTTTAATGATAACTGTCAGCACGTGTTGCATGTGTGCGGAGTGTGAAAAACGCATTCATGGATCACGATTGAGGGTTTGTTTTGACTTTGTAAGAGTTTCTGAGTGGCATAAATTCTCCTACCGTTAGTCTTTAGAGGTCATTTATATAACGCCTCAAAGAATGCAACACTGCCTTCTTATACTATATGGTAACTATACTGGGAATCTGGCGGCGGCAGAGTTCGGCACAACACCGGGAGTAAAAACTCCAGTAATTCTCTCCATAAGTTATTCAACAAATACTTATAAACCTGCAAATGCAGACCTACAGTGAGTGTCAATCGATGCTATATGCTTTTGTTACATATATCTGTACATACATACATTTTATATATATATATATAAAATACTTAAATATGTGTGTGTGTGTTTATATATACAGAGCTTGCCCTCCCTATGCGCGAACTAAGCGCCTGCTTAGGGCCCCGCCGCCAGTAGGGGGCCCCCAAACTAAAGTCCGACCGTAGACCCTGACCGTGACCTGTAACTCGATGTTTGGTTATGTCTAAAGTGAAAGTAATTAGTTGCTTCTGTCAGTTTGTTAAAAGCGGGACAGCAGCCTAAAGTATACATGGAGAGTTAAAGGAATAGTTCACCCAAACATGATATTATTTACTCTCTCCATGTATCAGTTTCTTTCTTCTGCTGAACACAAAATAGGATATTTTGAAGAATGTGTGGAACCAAACTGTGTCAGGTCTCCATTGACTTCCATGTAGGAAAACAAAAAACAATGGAAATCAATGGGGTCTATCAACTGTTTAGTTACACACATTCATCAAAATATCTTCTTTTGTGTTCAGCAGAAGAAAGAAATTAATACATGGAAAGAGTAAATAATGACAGCATTTTCATGGGTGAACTACACCTTTAATGTTAATACATGTATTATTGTTATCTTATTACAGGTCCATCTCATTCTGATCTGTTCATTTTATGTCTTATTTAAGTATTTAATTTAATATTGTCCGTTTTGTAATCAAATTAATTTTTTATATAAGATGCTGTTTATCTAAAGTTATTTAGTTAATTGTTCTACACATTTGCAAGCAAATTTTTTTTTTGTTTTTTTTTTTACCAAAAGCAGGTTTGCTGGTTTATTTAGTAAACCACTTAGTACTGTAAGCCTTTGAATATTAAAGTGCAAAATAAGAGCTGGCCACTCTTGTGGGTTTGCTACTGATACAATGCTAAACCGTAAAGGGTAAAAACATGCCAGGCACACATTGATGTTAGCAACACAGCTACAACTAATAACATTGATAATGATTGTGTTTTGTAGTCTGCGAATAATCAAGTATTGACAATAGTCAATCATATTGGCGGCACCTTGGGCCCCCAAATAAAATCCTGCTTAGGGCCCTGTAAAGGATTGGGCCGGCCCTGTATATATACATGCATATTTTGCTTTAGACTGAAAGAAAAAAATATTGTTATATGTTTCTGGTTGGCTTGGTTAATACATCTCTATGTAAGAAAGTGATTGTATAAGATACTTCTGGACCACACTGCTCTCTGTATAGGGTTAATGAGCCTTCAGTAAGCTAGTACTCCATTATATGTGTGCCCTCGTCAAAGGTCAGGATGTGCACCGTTCTCAAATCTAGGGTTACGGCAGGCTGTGAAAAAAAAGTTTACAGTATAAAGAAGAGACGCTAAGCCAAAACAGCATCTTTACACAAACAGTGTTGATCGATCTGATTCAAATATACAGAATAAAACCTGTATAATTGTTGTTAACACAGAAGAGTCTTACATTGGACATGCAAACGTAAATATATTTGACAAAATTGCACTGGTCCTGTGGGTGAAGTCACATGATTTGGCACCATATCGTCTCAGTGTAGCGCCAGCACACAAGCATGGCAGTGAGAGAGACGAGCAGCGAGGCCCATGTGACCCTCGTTCTCCTTTACCTGCCCCTTCTCTGCCAGGCTCCGCTCCAGGTCATCGATCCGGGCCTGACAGCCAATCAGCTCCGCCTGCAGCTGCTCCCGTGTCTGACGGACAGAGCAAGAGCCAATCAGAGAGCCAGCCTCGGCCATGTACACTCTACACGGGCTGCTTTTCAAGTTCAAATCAATTACAAAATTTGGTAGGGAATTTTCTGAGGCAGGAGCTTTCGGCCATGCTTGCTACAATGCTGGCTGAGCGGCGTTTCAGTGTGGGAAGAGGAGATTCTGAAAAGGTTCAGTTAAACTGGATCTAAACATTGGAGTGACTGATGGAGATTTAAAGGGATAGTTCACCCAAAAATGAAATTTAGCCCATGATTTACTCACCCTCAAGTCATCCTAGGTGTATATGACATTCTTCTCTCAGACGAATACAATCAGTTATATTAAAAAATGTCCACATCGGCTCTCTTTACCCAGCATTTTGCTCGCTAATGTCCGGTCACTGGTCAATAAAATGGACGAACTTCGCCTGTGCATTACCTGCAATAAAAGAATGATGGACTCTAATATCATGGTTTTTACCGAAAAATGGCTGAATAATGGCATTCCAGACAGCGTTATTGAGTTAGCTGAACAAAAGCTAACTTCGTCTTCTCCGGCCAGACAGGACGGCAGAAGACTCCGGTAAGACCAGAGGCGGAGGCTTGTGCATTTATTTACATTTACATTTAGTCATTTAGCAGATGCTTTTATCCAAAGCGACTTACAACTGAGGACTAAAAACAAGTCAAGTCATTGTGAAGAGGCAAAAACAAAGCAAGAAGTGCTCAAAATACAAAGTTCAGCATTGCATTGCTCAGAGTAGCATAAGCCAGACAAGGGAGGATTTAAAGGACAAGGACATTTTTTATTGCTTACGGAAGAGATGAGTTTTCAGTTGTTTTTAAATTTATATAAATAAAGCTTGGTGCACGAACTCTGTTATCCCTGGAAGATACAGCTCACCTAACCTGGAATTTATTATGGTTAAATGTAGACCTTTTTATATGCCCAGAGAATTTACATCAACAACAGTTACTGCAGTATACATTCCACCGGACGCTACTGCTAAGCTTGCAATGAAAGAACTACATGCAACCATTAGCAAACAACGAACATATCACCCAGAGGCTGCTTTTATTGTTGCGGGTGACTTCAATCACTCCATCTTAAAGACTGTCCACCCCAGATTTTATCAGCATGTCTACTGCTACACCAGAGATAAAACCCTGGACCAGGTTTACACTAATGGTGCTTTTCCACTACACAGTACCGGCTCGACTCGACTCGACTCTCCTTTGTTTGGTTTTCCACTGTGTAAAAGTTGTACCTGTACCTGCTTTCGGGTACTTTTTTTCGTATCACCTCCGGCGAGGTTCTAAGCAGGCTGAGGCGCTACTAAAATGTGACGTGAAAACACTGCAGACTGCTGATTGGTCAGAGAGAATCGTCACTATTCACTGCGTCATCATTGCACGCGCCAGACGGAGCTATTTTTTTCAGCAGTGTTTCGTTTTGCTGCCCTCAGCCTCTCCTGAAACAACGTTTGTATTGCTGTGACAAATAGCCACATCCCGAGGATCAAACACAGCATAAAATCGATTTCCTACATTGTTCTGTGTGTATGTCGGTAGCAGGTGTGTGTCGCGTAGTTCCTGTGGCGTCGCTATGACGACCAGGTACTATTGTGGAGGTACTATCTGTAATGGAAAACGGAGCGAAAAGTGAGTCGAGGCGAGGCGAGTCGAGTTGAGCTGATACTGGTAATGGAAAACCGCCATAACATATCTGGAGCTTACAGAGCTACCCCTCCCCCATTTGGGTAAATAAGATCCTATCTCCCTGTTCCTCTTTCCCACGTATTTATACCTTATTTAACGTGTGGAACGGAGGGAGCAGAATAGCCAGAGCTAATCTGAGATGAGGCATTAAACCGCCACAAGCTAAAGATTGAGGAACACTTCACCAACTCAAACTCACAACGTATGTGGCAGAGCATTCAGGCCATTAGTGACTACAAACCTACTTACCCCTCTCCTCCATCCATCGATATCACCTTCCTTAATGAGCTAAATAACTTTTACGCTCACTTTTAAAGGGATATCCAGGAACTGACAAACAAAATCGAGCTTTCTGCTGACCCCCATCCTCACCAAGTGCTTTGAGCGTTGGTCTTGGATCTCAAAACCGGTCTCCCACCCACTCTTGATACTTATCAATTCGCAAAAAAGGGAGCACGGAAGATGCAATTTCCATAACGCTGCATTCAGTTCTCTCTCATTTTGGACAATAAAGACACTTACGCTGGAATGCTGTTCCTTGATTTTAGTTCAGCATTCAACACTGTCATCCCATCCAGATTATTTATCAAACTTAGAGACTTGGTCATCAGTACTTTACTCTGCAACTCCCTATTGGACTTTCTGACCAACCGACCCCAGTATGTTCGGTTAGACCACCACTGCTCTTCTACCCTCATTCTTAGCACTGGTGTACCACAGGGCTGTGTGCTGAGTCCTTTCCTCTATTCACTTGTCACCTACGACTGCGATCCCGTACATGGTTCTAGCATCATTGTCAAGTTTGCAGACGACACCACAGTGATCGGACTCATCAAGAACAACGAGTCCGCCTACAGGGAGGAAGTGGACCGCATAGCTGCATGGTGCACTGGTTACAACTTGTTGCTCAACACAAGAAAACCAAAGAACTCATAGTAGACTTTAGGAAGGAGAAACGTGGAGCACACACACCCATCCATATCAATGGCAAGGTAGTGGACTGTGTTACTAGTTTTAAATTCCTAGGGATTCACCTATCCAATGACCTTACATTAACAATCAGCACTCCCAAACTTGAAAGATATCTACAGGAAACATTGTCACAGGAAAGCACACAGCATCATAAAAGATTTCTCTCACCCGGCTCATGGACTGTTTCATCACTTTTATGATGCATAGATGCATCTTTATGATGGATATATGCACTTTTATGATGGACAGATGCACTTTTATGATGGATAGATGCACTTTTAAGATGGACAGATGCACTTTTATGATAGATAGATGCACTTTTATGATGGACAGATGCACTTTTATGATGGACAGAAGCACTTTTATGATAGATAGATGCACTTTTATGATGGACAGATGCACTTTTATGATGGTTAGATGCACTTTTATGATGGACAAATGCACTTTTATGATGGACAAATGCACTTTAATGATGGATAGATGCACTTTTATGATGGACAGATGCACTTTTATGATGGATAGATGCACTTTTATGATGGACAAATGCACTTTAATGATGGATAGATGCACTTTTATGATGGATAGATGCACTTTAATGATGGATAGATGCACTTTTATGATGGACAGATGCACTTTTATGATGGATAGATGCACTTTAATGATGGACAAATGCACTTTAATGATGGACAAATGCACTTTAATGATGGATAGATGCACTATAATGATGGATATATGCACTTTAATGATGGATAGATGCACTTTTATGATGGATATATGCACTTTAATGATGGACAGATGCACTTTTATGATGGATAGATGTACTTTAATGATGGTCAAATGCACTTTAATGATGGATAGATGCACTTTTATGATGGACAGATGCACTTTAATGATGGATAGATGCACTTTTATGATGGATAGATGCACTTTAATGATGGACAAATGCACTTTTATGATGGACAGATGCCCTTTTATGATGGACAGATGCACTTTAA
This sequence comes from Siphateles boraxobius, assembly GCF_051911475.1. Classification (NCBI taxonomy): domain Eukaryota; kingdom Metazoa; phylum Chordata; class Actinopteri; order Cypriniformes; family Leuciscidae; genus Siphateles; species Siphateles boraxobius. The sequence goes on along the minus strand of NW_027508819.1, from coordinate 2,049,116 downwards.
TGATGGACAGATGCACTTTTATGATGGATAGATGCACTTTTATGATGGATAGATGCACTTTAATGATGGATAGATGCACTTTTATGATGGACAGATGCAATTTTATGATGGATAGATGCACTTTAATGATGGATAGATGCACTTTTATGATGGATAGAGGCACTTTTATGATGGCTAATGCACTTTAATGATGGACAGATGCACTTTTATGATGGACAAATGCACTTTTATGATGGATAGATGCACTTTAATGATGGACAAATGCACTTTAATGATGGATAGATGCACTTTTATGATGGACAGATGCACTTTTATGATGGATAGATGCACTTTAATGATGGACAAATGCACTTTAATGATGGATAGATGCACTTTTATGATGGACAGATGCACTTTAATGATGGATAGATGCACTTTTATGATGGATAGATGCACTTTTATGATGGACAGATGTACTTTTATGATGGATAGATGCACTTTTATGAAGGACAGATGCACTTTTATCATGGTTAGATGCACTTTAATGCACTTCAAAACAGAAACGGCCATTCACTCCCATTATAAAGCTTGGAAGAGCCAGGACATTTTTTAATATAACTCAGATTGTATTCGTCTGAGAGAAGAATGTCATATACACCTAAGATGACTTGAGGGAGAGTAAATCATGGGCTAACTTAAATGTTTGTGTTAACTATCCCTTTAAAATGAAATGTGTAAGAGATCCGGTGTGTGTGTGCGGTTATCATGCGTGTGTGTGTGTGTGTGTGTGTCTGAGGTCGCGCTCACCCTGCAGTGCCTCTCGGGGTCCAGCGGGCCGGCCGTCTCCTGCAGAAGTGCATATGCTCGCTGTAGCGCCTGGTACTCGCGGGTCAGCTGACGGAACCGTAGCTCCGCCTCCTCCCGGCAGAAGACCTGCCGACAACACAAGCTGTCAATCACAGCTGTCAACACAAGCTGTCAATCAAACCTGTCAACACATTTAATCCACAACACAGGATCAAACTAGTTTAGTAGTTTAAGTTTCCTAAACGTCAAAAACACTATTTCTTTGTTGGTCTAACCCATTCATTGTTTATTATTGTGATATCTATATTTACAGTGCAGGGCGAGTAATAATCTGTGTTTCCATTCACCTATTTTTATGTGCATTTTGGGATATCGCAAAAAAAAAAACTGCTGAATGGAAATAGCATGATGAGCATTAATTTTACAAATGTGCATTAAAAACAAGTGTCTTTTTAAACATTTTATCCGACACGAACACATGCACATAAACTATGATGGAAACGGAAGAAATCCCTGTATGCAAAGCATATCCTCACGTGACGCCAGCAGAGGCTGTGATTGGATAACTGGAGTAACCAGTGGACCAATGGCATCACAGCGTCTCTAATGTTGGTTTGGTGTTTCAGAGTCAAAGTGTGTGATCAGAATGATGTGGTTTAATTCCCTCCAGAAGCGTCTCACACACACGAGTGTGTTCCCGAACACCAGCATCCGAACGCTAGAGAACATGACAGCGTTTACTGTGTTTCGTCTGACGCTCTGAGACACACTCGTTTATGATGGAGGGAAAAATAGTCGATTGCAGAAACTTACAGTTTACTACTGATATTTGGCACCAGGAAGTGATGATGTTGTTTTCTTGAACACGTGGAATGGAAAAGTGTTTTATGCCATATTCCAATTTTGCACATTTAAATTGACTTTAAACACAAAGTGTTATTTTTATACAAGCCAAGTAACATTGATTTGTACACAGCAGCTTTTCAGAAAATCATGATATTAATGTTTATGACCTCATGCCTTAAAGTAAGATTAGAGCTATACGATAATATGGTTTACATTCTGTATCGATACAAACAATCAAACAGTTGATATTTGATATACTGTATAGTATATATTGCTTATGTGAGTATGTTTGTGAGTAAAGTTGGATAATAAATATTACAAGTTTACATACAGAGCTGTCTGATAATACAGTGAATCTGATTGTGAAGATATTAAGTGAGTGCACTCTTCTTTAATGAGGAGCAGCACACTGGAGAACACTAGAAGAACACACTGTTAAGGGACCGTGTGACGATCAGTTAATGACCCACTGCTCGTTACCCAGCTCTGCGGAACTAATGAACCAGAGTCAACAGCTCATCTGACCAATCAGCACGCCTGATTCCCATCATGCTCTGAGTTAAACAAACACTGCATGACATCAACACGTTTCCTCCGATCAGATGTTCAGTGGTTTTCCTAGCACTTTGAAACAGTTGTTATGTGGTTTACAGCGTGTTCTGGGCTGCTGCAAGATTGTTTCTTACATATGATCTATGGTTTTGTATTCAAAGGACACGAAATATTATCTTTTTACTCTGTACTGTATTATTCCTGTCTGTCGAACAAAAATGTAGGGCTTTTTTAAATCACTAATACTAAATATAAACAATAGTAATAGTGACGATTGCATATAAACAATGGGTTTTGAAAGTGAGACAAAAAAATTATTAAATAAAATCTCAGAAAGATTGATCGATAGTACAAGAAAAGATGAATTAAAAGAGGTGAATACAAGTGCATTTGGTTCGTAAGTACACTACTGTTCAAAGGTTTGGCGTAAAAAGAAACACTTTTATTCATCAAGGATGCATTCTATTGGTAAAAAGTGACAGTAAAGATATTTATAATGTTAAAAAAGATTCTATTTAAAATAAATGCTGTTCTTTTGAACTTTCCTGAAAAATCCTGAAAAATAAAATATATGATGGTTTCCACAAAAATCTAAAAATTGTTTTTTTTGTTGAAATTTTTTTAAAATTCAGCTTTGATCACAGGAATAACTTACACTTTACTATATATTCACATAGAAAACAGAAGAATATTTCACTGTTTTTACTGTATTTTGATTAAATAAACGCAGGTTTGCTGAGCAGCAGAGACTGCCATACGTCACAGATGCTGGAGTGTGTTTGTGCAGGTTTTACATCGGTTAGTGCAGTAAATCATGACATACGTCCTCGAGGTCCTCTTCGGGTGTAGCAGGGGTGTGATCTGTGTTATATGATGTCAGAGACGACGTCTCAGAGTCCACAGATTCTTCATCAAATCCAAAATATGTCTCCACAACATGCCTCTGAAAGAGAGAATCAGGTCTTAAACATCATATGCATGTCTTCATAAATCACTCGCTAACTTTCACACAACATCCGCCAGTGACGCGAATCGAGACGTGTGATGATGATCTCTTCAGCTTCTCTCGGGATCGTTCCTGCTCCCAAACCTGCCATTACTGCATTACTGCAAATCTTTCTTTTCACAGATTGAAGGAATCAAGGTTATTGTCAGAGATACCCACAGACGCTGAAAACACAGCGCGACTCGTTTCTGAACCCACAAACAAAACTTCAAGGATTTCCCATGTCACTCATGAAATCGAAGGTCCCTCGGATGCGTCCCTTACCATCGTGTTTGTAGGTCATCTCCTGACAGCCGGAGAAATACAGACACACCAGCGCACACAGACACAGGAACATGGAGAGATACAGCACCAGCAGAAAGTACTCGCTCATCCTGGACGGGTTTACAAACACACACTCATCATCTTCCTCAGCGTTCTCCAGCAGAGCCACAGATGTGTGTGTTACGCCAGTGTTCTCCAGCAGAGCCACAGATGTGTGTGTGTGTGTGTGTGTTACGCCAGCGTTCTCAAGCAGAGCCACTGATGTGTGTGTGTTACACCAGAGTTCTCAAGCAGAGCCACTAATGTGTGTGTGTTACACCAGAGTCGGATGTGTTTATAGTCACGTCTGCTGACTCCGCCTCCTTAGCAACACTTCTGGAGAACCAACAACTAAACCTGATCACCATCACAACATCAGGACTTACCTCGTCTAACCCATCTCATCTATTCAGGACATCCTCAAATGTTCCCAGAGAGGTTTTCTCATTTTCAGGGGCCAATTTTATACCCAAACCATATTACGTAAATCCAAACACACACAAACTCAGGGGGTAGTGACATCTGCGTATAGACTTTAGTTGAGACTTTTTAATGTGGCTTTTAGTTGTTTAGTTTAGTTGTTTTTGACTGTTGTGACCCTTTAGACAAGAAGAGAAATCTGGAGAATGCCAGAGAAAGAAAAGAGAAAGCAAAGGTCTCGAGAGGCCAATTACTGTGCGACGCTCATCAGAGGAGGCCGTTGCTTAGAGACAGAGTCCATACAGAGAAGAGAATAACCAGAGCGAAACTTCCACACGTGGATGAAGAGGAGTTCTGTGAATGAGCTCACCTTGGGTAACTTGATGTTTTTCCTCCGGTTCTTCTTGTTGATTACCAGCCTGTCCCGTTCCTGAAAGCACATTCATACATCACATAAAACACACACACACCTCAGAGTCGTTGCTCAGCGTGAGCTTCATTTCACATGGGATCAGAACGAGTGTCACATTTCAAAAGTTTGGGGTCGGTAAGATTTTCTGTGTTTGAAAGATGTCTCTTAGGGTACGTTTACACGACAACGATGTCCTAAAACACACGGATCAGCGACTGTAATCGCTGTATTCTGCTGCCAGGCCAGTAGATGGCGATGTCACTTTGTAAAGAAACACTATATGCACAGCAGACTGAACACGTAACACGCATGACGTCACCGTTTTCACATATTCACAGGTTTGCAGTTTACACAGACAATAACGATATAGTTTTTAAAAACGTATACTTTGAAGCCCGTTTTCAAAAGTTTGCATTTTCAGGTTCCCTAAACGCCGTTTCCGTTTTTAGTTGAAACCGGTGTCGTGTAATCGGCTGTCTCTATATGAATCTGGATACATCACCATGGAAAACACATCTTTTTTCTCTGTTTTGGCCTTCCGTTGACACAGACACATGTAAACCTGTGAAGTGTGAGTGTGAGAGCGCTGGTGTGGTTTTGGAGTCTGGACTGTGGTATTTGAAATCGATGAGGCACATTTAGTCATGTGATGTACGGACGGATATCTATGATTAGACCAGTATGTGCTGTGTTGCTACAGTGTTACTTTGGACAATCTTCATATTACATTCCTGCAAAGATGACAGAAGATGTACATGAGGGCGATTGACCTGAAGATCATGGCAGAAGAGTAGCGTGAGGACTTTATTATGTCTGCACTCTCAGTATCATCCCAGCAAGCTTTTATTGCGCTTTACACACGTGCAGTAAGATGATTTAAGCGTTTCAGTGTGGACGAGAAACATATCGACAACGTTTGGTAACGCTAGTGTGGAATGAAACTTGTCAGTATAAATGTAATTTAATGCTCACCAAGACTGCATTTATTTAAAAGTCGTACTGTCACATTCTGACCCCAAACTCTTGAAGATTGTGTTTCCCCGACAGCGCTCTGTTGTTGGGAATACTGTAATATCAGCATGTGTGTAAACAGAAGTCATGAGGGAGGGGAAGAGAAAATGAGGCTGTAATTCATTTCTAATTAGGCTTTCTGAATAAACAAACGAATTAACAGACACAGCGCTGATTACCAAACACAAGTAATTACAGGGCAAGGCCAATTAGAGAATGAGCACAAACACAGACACGCATTATAAAGCTAAAACCAGGCGAGGACACAGAATCTGAATGGAAATTCCTGGCCTTATGGCTGGAACACACTACACGATTTTAAAACACTAAGCATCATAGACTCGCAGAGTTTGTAACTAGATCCAGAGGAAAACCTGGGGATCAAACACTAAACGACTGAGGAGCACAGCATACACTACCAGACTTTCGAACAGAACACACTCACGCAGAAGAACATGCTTTGTTGCTCGAAGTCATGTGGCAAATAAAAACAATATGTGTTAAAATCAGCTCAAAATATCCAACATGTGTGATGTCCTCCGACTGGATTGAAGCTTAAAAAATAGCAATCTGTGATCATCATACACTATGCGATTTTCTGTGAAATCTGTCAACTCAAATCTGCAGTAACTAGCGTCAACTTGTCCTGACTGTAAATTGGGGCAAATCTTGTGCAGTGTATTCCAGCCTTTATTGAGGGCTTATTATTGAAATGTTCATTTGCTTAACCATTTCTACAAAAGGGCATGTCTTTGTTAACCAATAGCATCAAAGCCTCACGTTCCATTGGCAAATGAAATCATGATGGATAAAATCTAAATTCAATCGGTTCACTCAATGCACACACAAATGCATTAATATGGAAGGTAAATATGTTGTGGATCAGGTTCATGTTCACTCCACTGCTCTCGGTGAACTCCTCAAGCATGCCTGACATGGATTATTCGCACAAGCCTTCCTCTCACTTCAGATCTCAACATGCGTGCACTCACACACACCTGTGTGAGCTCGTCTATAACGCCGCGTTGCTCGCTGATTTGCAGGCGCAGATACTCGAGCTCCTGTTGCTCGTGGGTTTGACTGAGGTCCGTCAGAGAAGTGTGTCTCTTCAGGACGCCCGGCTGCGAGTTCTGGTGAGATTTCTCCTTCTGAGGAAACACAGGGAGAGGGATTCACTCTACAAGATCAGTTTAAGTACAGTACGGGCTAAACGATGAACGTTCATTAAACAAATATTATTCTAAATGCTGGCTTTCTCAACACACCTGTTCTGCGTTCTCTCTGCTGAGCGTCTTCAGTTTGTCCTCCATGCGCTGTAGAGTCTGCTGCAGCTCTTCATTCTTCTTACTCAAGCGTTTATTCTTTTCCATGAGAGGCTTCATCTCTCCCTCGGTTTCCCGCACTCGTTTCAGCTGTACGACAGAGAGAGACGGATCTACAGACAGGCCTAACAGAACACATGACTTATTGTGATTTCCATCATCATTAGGAACCTATGTGAAAGACTTTTCTAACAGATATTAAACACAATAAAAAATCTTTTGATAGCAAATAAAAATCTTTGAAGAACAGTGGCTCTACACTGTAAGAAGAAATGTAAAGATCATAAATAAAATTAAGATTATTGGAGTTTGTTTTACAAGAAAAAACTATTTCAGTCATTTTACTTCAAAATGTCACGTTTAATTCAATGTGTTAATTGTCATTTCATTAAACGTAATTATTTGTGAAATTTACAAGCAATTTCTGAGGGAAAACTCTTCCAAAGTAAATCGTACAGCATTTTTTTTTCAGTGTAGTGAGTGAAAGGGGGGGGGGGGGGGGGGGGATTGCTAAATGCAAAAAATAAAATACAAAGAAGTGTATAATCATTCATTTTTATCAGCAAATCAGCAGATTAAAAATGCTTCCCATATCTTTTGTCATTGATGTCAAACTCCAAGGGCAAGATTTACTAACAACTTGCTCCAGCCAAACCCTCTTTTGCGGTTAAAAACTACTGTCAGTATTTACATAAGACAAACAGTGAAAAATCAAAGCTGAAAAGTTGCGGACATGGTTATTTTTGCAGCTGACCTTATTGTATATGGATTTGTAGGAGTTTCCCTTTCAGATGCTAAATTTATGTGAGGAGGAATAATCATGTATTGTTTGTTTGACTCTATAATAAAAATAAAGACTGATTAGACTAAATAACAGTCTGTGCATGCAAAGATAACATGACAGTAAAAATTTATGTTCAGTCACTTTGCTTCTACTGTCACACAGCAGATGGAGGCAAGACAGGTAAGTAGCAAACAGATATATTTTATTTGCAGGTATCGAAGAAGCAGCAGGAGAGATGAATGCGTGAGTATCAAGCAGTCTGATAATTTGGTGAAACTTAGCTTGCAGGTAATAGAGTTCTTTGGTTCTTTGTCTTGCAGATTAGGCGGATGACAGAAGTGGATATTGAACAGGACCATGGAAGCAGGAGGTTTAGGGCAAGAGGACCGAAGACGGATGACAGAAGACGATGAAGACAGGTTGATATCTCAGGTGAGACGAACAGGTAGGGAGTCTGTGAACGTTGGTTGGTAACGACGAGACAGTACGACTGAAGTGTGGATGGAGACTGCTATTTAAAGGGAGTGCTGGTGATTAGATGCAGGTGCAGAGAATCAGTATTCCGGTGATTGTGAATGACAGGGTGGAGCTGAGTGATGCGGTGTGTTGAGTGGCTGGTGATGTGGCAGATCCTGTGACAGTACGGATCCTGAGGGCCACAGGGTGCGACGACGGGGGCGACCTCGACCTCAGTGAGCAGGAAGGTTGGGATATTCCTCGAGGAATTAAGTTGGCAGAGATGGGTCCAATATATCGTCACAGGTTACCCAGGAGAGTTCCACGAGAACGTATCCCTCCCAGTGGACGATGTACTCTAGTTGGGTGCCCTGTCATCGGAAGTCAAGGATGGCGTGAAATCTGTAGATGCGGTTTTCTTCTGCGATTTCCTGCGGAGGAGGAACAGCCACATCACTAGTTCCTGGAGGAGAAGACAACAGAGGTTCAAGGTAGGGTTTGAGGAGAGAAACATGGAAAGAGGGTGATATGTGGTAGTGTGAGGGTAGGTTGAGCCTGTAGGTTACTTCATTGATCTGCGGCTGCACTGTGAAGGGACCTATGTAGCGGGGACTAAGCTTACAACAAGGCAGGCAAAGACGGATGTCTCTAGCTGAGAGCCAGACCTTTTGCCCTTGGTGGTATCTGGGAGTGACAGATCTTTGTACATCAGCTTGGTTCTTGTGTCTTCGCACAGCCTGTTGAAGATGTACGTCTGCTGAGTCCCATACCCTCTAGCTTATTTCGAACCAGGGGTTGACAGCTGGAATCTCTGATAGTTCCAAGGAACCAGGGGAACAGAGGTGGCTGGTAACCGAGCATGCATTGGAAAGGTGTAAAACTCGTGGTCTCAGGGAGTTTTTGGCATACTTGGTCCAGGGGAGGAAACGGCTCCAGCTGTCCAGCTTATTGTTGGTGGCAGTAGGACCGCAGGTATCTCCTGGTCTCCTGGATCTAACGCTCAGTCTGGCCATTTGTTTGTGGGTGGTATCCTGAAAGGCTCACGAAGACTCCCAATAACCTGAAGAAGGCTTGCCAGACTCTGTAAATTAATTGGGGGACGTCTACATACTGATACAATGTCCTCCGGGAGTCCAAAATGACGGAATTCATGCTGGAAAAGCAGTTCAGCGGCCACCAGTGCTGTGGGCAGGCCCTTCAGGTGTATCAGTTTGCAAGCTTTGGAGAACTACTTCAAATACACAGGTGTTGGAGATAGAAGATTGTAGATCAGTCATAAACTCGATTTCCACACGGGACAAGGGTCTCTGAGGTATAGGCAGTTGGACCAGCTTCCCCCGGGAGCCTTCGTAGTGTGTTGGTTATGGCACAGACAGAGCAGCCCTTCACATATTGGGAGATATCCTGGGTCATGGTGGGTCACCAGTAATGATTTTGAAGAACCAAGCGGGTTCTCTGGCTACATGGGTGTCCAGAGCCAAGAGAGGTGTGTGCTGAGTCCATGAGGAACGAATGAAGGGAGTGGCTTGGCCGATTTGGTCGTCGAGAGCCCATATGATGGGACTTATGATCATGGATGGAGGGAGGATGGATTCTGGAGGAGAAGGATGAGGTCTCTACAGTTGACCAGGAGGATAAGTGACGATGAAATTGAATCTGGTGAAGAAAAGGGCTCACCGGGCTTGTCGAGGGTTAAGTCTCTTGTCATCACGAAGGTTTTCAAGGTTTCGATGACCCGTGACAACTTCAAACTAATGATTGGCTCCCTCCAGCCAGTGTCTCCACTCTTTGAGAGCTAACTTGATCGGCAAAAGTTCTCTGTTATCAATATCATAGTTATGCTTCGCCGGGGACAGCTTTTTGGAAAAGAAGGCACATGGATGGAGTCGTGGAGGGTCACCCTACCGCTGGGAAAGTACAGCTCCTACCCCAGTAGAGGAAGCATCTATTTCAATGATGTATGGAAGATCATGGTCGGGATGGACCAGGATAGGAGCTGTGAGGAAGGCTTCTTTGAGAAGATGGAAGGCTTGTGTGGCTGGCAGGTTCCAGGACAGAGACTTGGGCCGATCTTTGAGTAGAGAAGTGATGAGGCTGTTATTGTTGATGAATCGTTGGTAAAAGTTAGCAAATCCAAGGAAGCGTTGTGACTCTTTAAATGAAGACGTAAGGGCCAGTCACGGATAGTCTCCCCCTTCTTTTGGTCCATCAGGATACCATTATGGTCAATGACATTCCCCAGGAAGTGTATGGCAATTTGTGGATCTCACACTTTTCAAGCTTGAGATAAAGGTGGTGTTCTCTCAGCTTTTGTAGGACACGCCTCTAGCTTTCTTCGAACCAGGGGTTGACAGTTGGAATCTCTGATAGTTCCAGGGAAACAGGGAAACAGAGGTGGCTGGTAACCGAGCATGCATTGGAAAGGTGTAAAACTCGTGGTCTCAGGGAGTTTTGGGCATACTTGGTCCAGGGGAGGAAACGGCTCCCGCTGTCTTATTGTTGGTGGCAGAAGGACCCCAGGTATCTCCTGGTCTCCTGGATCTAACGCTCTGTCTGGCCACTTATTTGCGGGTGGTATCCTGACAAAAGGCTCATGAAGACTCCCAATAACCTGAAGAAGGCTTGCCAGACTCTGTATATTAATTGGGCGCGTCTACCTGATACAATGTCCTCCGGGAGTCCAAAATGACGGAATTCATGCTGGAAAAGCAGTTCAGCGGCCTCAAGTGCTGTGGCAGCGCCAGTGGGACCAGTGTTGGCGACTGGGAGTAGATGAGAACATTGTCGATGTAGACGATGACGAACTGGTCGAGGAACTCCTGGAATACCTCATTCATTTATTCCTCAAATACAGAGGGTGAAATGGACAATCCATATGGCATCACAAGATATTTGTAGTGCCCTGAGGGTGTTACATAGGCAGTCTTCCATTCATCACCCTCACGTATTCAAATGAGGTTGTATGCGCTCCACAGGTCCAATTTGGAAAAGATGCGAGCCCCACGTAGCTATTCTATGGCGGGAGGTACCAGAGGATGGGGATAGCGTTAATTCACTGTTTGGTCTTTGAGGATACGGTAGTCGATGCACGGCCGCAAGCCTCCGTCCTTCTTGCTGGGGACATAGATGGTCGGATGAACTGCTGTTGTAGAGGTTCCTCAATATACACCCCGCCTTCTGCTCGGGGATGGACAGTGGGTAGATTCGACCCTCGGGTAAGGTGGCCCCAGGCAGCAGGTCGATGGCACAGTCCCATGGCTAAGGTGGTAGTTGAGTTGCCAGTTGTTTACTGAACACATCCTGGAACGCCCAGTATTCAGGAGGAATCTCAAACTTGTGTTCGGTTTCAGGACTCTCCACGGAGGTAGAATTCAGGGAAATTATAGGAGGCGGAGTGGACCTAAGCTGATCGCTTGTAGATGTGAAACAGGCAGTCTTGAAAACAGGAATCACCCCACTGAAGGTTCTCTCTGGAATTCCAGTTGATGTTGGGAGTATGTTGAGACATCCATGGATGCCTCAGGATGATATCAGCGGTTGAACCTTCCACTATGAACTGTGGGGGAGAAATGACGAATGAGACATACGAGCTGAACCACTTTCATTCCAGACTGATTGTGCCCTTTGTAGCGCTCATCCAGAGAGCAAGGAGATTGTGAAAGCTATTTTTGAGCGATCAGTGATGAATGATTGAGGCTGTGAGTGGCAGTGACTGACAAACAGCATGAACTATTTCAGCAAATGGATCTGGCTTCAGCGTAGGGCTGGGCAATAAAACGGTATCGGTATTTATTGACGGTACACCATTGTCGGTAACAATATAAAACATTTTTCGATATAGTGTTCTATTTTCATTCAAATGCATACGCATAACAGTAGATCTTGGGGGCCATTCACACATTGCGTCTTTAGCGTGCTCAAGGTCGTTATTTAAAATGTAGGCTCATAATGGAAGAGACATTGGCACGACATCAAATGTCAAATGTAATGAAAGCGGAACAAAACTGCGCTACTCATTATTTTGTGCTTCACGGACCGTTTATCAGTTTGGACCAATGCAGCGTGAGCCGATCTAGATCAAGCGACAGTGTCACTACAGCGCTAAGAATGCTTTCAAGTATGTCACATCTTTTTCCAGCACTTCAAAACTCAAATATTATCATATTTAAATGTTATTTTTAATGTGAATTACCCCATTTATAAAATTAAAAGTTTCAAGATATAGGAAAACTCACACTTATTTAAAAATATTTTTTCTTTTAATAAATATATATATTTTTTAAATCAAGGAAATTTCTCTGGCATTTCTTTCTTTTTGCTGTATGGAAAACGTACCGAACCGTGACACCCCTGTGTCGTATCGAACCGAGCGGTTAATTCTGTGATCCGTTACACCACTACAGATGTTGATCTGCATCAAAGTTTGCCTTGATTGTTCTATGTTTACACTTTTATATTGCACACATTTTGTAACACTTTAAGTTCAAGTTTCTTTAACACTTACTATCTCTTAATATAAGACATAAAGAAGATATTTTTGCTTACATTTTATTTTAGTTTTTGACTGCTTAAACTAATATAATTTGTTGTTTGCCTTAATAGTGTGGATAAATAAAAAAACAGTGGATTAAAATTTAAACTTTTCTACTTGTCTTCAACAAAACGTTATACAAAATGTCAATAATTATTGACATACTATATTGTAACGATATGAAATACTATATTGTGATAATTTTTTTAGCTATATCGCCCAGCCCTGCTTCAGCATCACGTTGCATCTTCACTCTGGTCTGGATGCGGTGTGTGTCGAGTGGCTGGAGATGTGGCAGATCCTGTGACATCCACATTGCTTGAAAGGTGAGATATATGTTTATTTATTATAGAAAATCATTACAGCATAGAAAATGTCCTGTTGTAAAAACAAACAAAAACATCTGAATGCAGATCATCGACGTGTAAAAAAAAGATTTTTTTTAAATATATAAATATGTATATATATGAATAAAAGAAACATTTCCTTGTTTTAGAAGTGCTTTATGATCGGTATGTGCGCATCTGTCATGAGCACTGCAGTCTTATCAATAGGCATGTGTGAACACCTCTGAAGTAAACTAACCCAACTAATGCAGAAGGTTTTGTGTGATGGGCAGGTTTAGGGGTTATAATCAATGTTGAAAGCAGCTTGCTGTGGAAACCATGTTTTTCAGGATTCTGTGTGCGTGAGGGAGAGTGTGTGTGTGTGCGCGTGCGTGTATGTGTGCGTGTGTATGTACCAGTTCGTTCCTCTCGTCTGACAGCAGTGTGTTCCTGTCCTCTAGTTTCCTGATGACGGCCTGCAGCTCAGCGATCTTCAGCTGAAACCGGCGTACGTCTCTCTCTTCCACTTCCTATGAACGGAGAAACATGCTTTACTGTGTGATGGTGTGTAGGAAAAGGTGTCTGACACATTACTCGTGTTCATGTTCCCGTTTCTGATCCCAGAACACACCTGGTTAATGGCGGAGTCGGTGTTTTCCCCGAGGGAGGGCACCAGCTCTCTCTTCGGACTCCCATGATGCCGCTCTGCCTCCACTCTCTGCAGCAGCAGCCGCTGAGTCTGCCCCGCCTGCACACCTAGCTCTCTTTCCAGCGACTGCAGCACACGCTCCCTGCTCTTCAGCTCCTCCATCTCACACACACACACACACACACACACACTTCACTACATGCTTCTGGTCCATTTCACAAACGTCCCCTTAATAGCAGAACTACTGTGCTGGAGTTAGAATCTGTTTCAGCTAGTAATAAACAGAGCATTGAGCTGATTACTAGTAAAGCACAGATCTAGAAACTTTGGCCATACACTATTGTTCAAAGGTTTGGTGTCAGTAAGATTTAAATAAATAAATAAATTACTATTCAGCAAGGACACATTCCATTGATCAAAAGTGACAGTAAAGACATTTGTAATGTTACAAAATATTTCAAATAAATACTGCTCTTTTCAACTTTCTGTTCATCAAATTATCCTGGAAATAAAATGTATCACGGTTTCCACAAAAATATGAAATGTTTTCAACACTGATAATAATCAGAAATGTTTCTTGAGCATCAAATCATCATATTATAGTGATTTCTGAAGGATCATGTGACACTGAAGACTGGAGTAGTGATGCTGAAAATTCAGCTTTGATCACAGGAATAAATTACACTTTACTATATATTCACATAGAAAACAGCTGATTTACCCTGGACTAATATTTCACTTTGTTTACTGTAATTTTGAAATGCAGCCTTTCTGAGCAGAAGAGACTTCACAACAAAAAAAAATCACAGTATCTGTTAAATAATACTGTATATTCAAAACATAAGATTTTGGTTTGGCCAATACATTGTGCATACCAATAACACATTTATAATACAACTTAATTAATGAGACCCAAATTTACATCTCTCTTTTTATTATCTTCTGATTTGTCCAAAGCCTTTTATATAAGGTTGCTAATATCAAATGTGTCTATTTGTTGTCTGTTACTGTTCATGACAAGCACTGTTTGTGATATAATTATAGGTATAAAAAATTAAATATAAGGAAAGCCCATTTTGAGGGATTTTATACTTTAACAAGGCTTTAACAAAGTTCAGCTTAAAAGGTTTCAAATGTGACGTCGTTTTATAGTGTTTTTGAATATTTTCTTCTATTCAAGCTGAATACGTAATAAGTTTGAACTGATGGTCAGAGGTCGGGACGAGACAGAAGGGAAAGTTTCCTGCAGCTTTAACTCTCCTCTCACCCGGAAACATCAAATCTTCTCAAAATCCATCGTTTTTAATGTGGGAAACTAAAACTTTGCATATGGATTACAATTATCAAAATACACATAATTTATTTTGTTTAATTTATTATAACAATAACCATTTAAACTAAATTGTTACACCTTTCACTTTCAGGTCAGTATTAAGTGTGGCATTACACATGAAATTATGCTAATTTATTTATTCATTCTTTTGTTACATCCATGAGTTAGATTTGTCTAAAAAAAATAATATGTGACCGGTCACGGAAACTAGGGACACAAGTCGGTTCTGGGGCATTTTGAGTTATTCATAGATTCTGAAAGTGTAATCTCCAAGCTTTCCAACGATGTGTAACATGTGGAAATCTGATAATATTTGGAGAAGTTGTGGCCATTTGAAAGTAGGTACTTAAAAAAGCTCAACGATGAGAAAACGAGCTCTAAAGATTGTGCAGTTCTCACCTGTCTCTGCTGCTGGGAGTGACAATAGGGCTCATTTACATCTCATTTAGATAAGCCATACCCCCTGTAAAGCTCCTCCATGTGCTTTACAGCTTTTTTTACACTTCGAATGAGTGCACTTCTGCCGCACTAGGCGAAAAACAATTGTGCTGCCCCTCTATTTGCAACGTACCAGCAACAACACACAAAGACCAATATGCCATATGGCCTACATGTAACGCAAAACCAGCAACAACAAACAAAGACCAATATGCCATATACATATAACACAAAACCAGCAATAACACACAAAGACCAATATGCCATATACATATAACGCAAAACAAGCAACAACACACAAAGACCAATATGCCATATACATATAACGCAAAACCAGCAATAACACACAAAGACCAATATGCCATATACATATAACGCAAAACCAGCAACAACACACAATGACCAATAAGCCATAGGCCTATATACCGCAAATAGTGTTCAACGCTCGTGTGCCCAAAATGTCAACACTATTAAAGTTTATGCAGGAGGCAAATACCTGCTGGCATTTTCTTTAAGCAGTTATGACAGGAATTTTCCAAATAATCACATTTCACCTCCTCAAATTACTATTGCAAATCTCTTTACACCACTTTCTTATGTGCGTATACACACACAAATGAAATGTCCACAAGCACATTATATCATCAGCAGGTTCAGCATCTTAAATAACGACTAAAGAGCAAATAAAGCTTAACTTACGTTTCAGAAACTCGCACAGCAGGCCTTCATCGCAGCAAAGGTCTTAACTGCATCCTCTATTTCGATTCTCTGTGCCAGTTCATGTTCTATGGAGATTGTTGCCAGTCCATTAAGTCTGTTCCCTGTTCACAAAACGTTCCCCATTCAAAGCAATCGGGACGTCACATATGAAACAGCCAGCCACCGCTGTCAGCGAGCCGAGCCGCCGTATTCAAGCACTGAGGGCGCGCGCGCCGCACCCATACCTCCGGTTCAGTTTCCCGAGCCCACGAAGTGCGGCGAAAACATTTTCGGTGTAACTGCCAGACGGTTCATTTCGTCTGCGACAATCTTTGCGGCATCCATCTTCATTGAATTTTGATATCAGATAGGGCCTGCAAGAGCACAGCATAATAAGTAGCCATGCGGTTCACTTGGAGGGCGGGGGCAAAAGCGCCGGGTTATTCAGTATTGATATACACACAGACAATGACACGCCACGCCCCTACTGCATGCTAGAATCTCCGAAAACAAGCCGATTTCAACCTCAAAATGTAAGCTTTTAAATATACTAATACTGCTATCTCAAACATGGAGAGGCTTCTTCGTGATTTCAATTAACAGATTCTGCAAAAAATTGAAATTCACCAAATTTAAAAAATAAACTCTTCTTTCTCATTTTGCTCGAAAGTTGTGCTGCCGACTTGTGTCCCTGGTTTCTGTGACGGGTCAAATATGTAAAATAATATATATTTAGCCTGAATCTCTCACACACTTCCAGGACTGAATTTTGCTGGTCAATTTTAATAAGGCACGATAAAAAAAAAATTTAATTGAAATAACAAATAAAGTACATCTAATTAACAACAGGCGATGGCTGTGTAGAGCTAAAGGTCACAGGAGTAAAATGCTGAACAAGGGAAGTGTTAAAGAGAAGCTGCCATCAGTTGGCAGCTTCTCTGGTGGCAGCAGAAGCTCCCTCTGCTGCCACCTACTGATGAAGCACTGCACACTACGACTGATCAGTGTTAAAGAGAAGTCCACACGTCCCTCTGCTGCCACCTACTGATGAAGCACTGCACACTACGACTGATCAGTGTTAAAGAGAAGTCCACACGTCCCTCTGCTGCTACCTACTGATGAAGCACTGCACACTACGACTGATTAGTGTTAAAGAGAAGTCCACATGTCCCTCTGCTGCCACCTACTGATGAAGCACTGCACACTACGACTTATTAGTGTTAAAGAGAAGTCCACACGTCCCTCTGCTGCCACCTACTGATGAAGCACTGCACACTACGACTGATTAGTGTTAAAGAGAAGTCCACATGTCCCTCTGCTGCCACCTACTGATGAAGCACTGCACACTATGACTGATCAGTGTTAAAGAGAAGTCCACACGTCCCTCTGCTGCCACCTACTGATGAAGCACTGCACACTACGACTGATCAGTGTTAAAGAGAAGTCAACACGTCCCTCTGCTGCCACCTACTGATGAAGCACTGCACACTACGACTGATCAGTGTTAAAGAGAAGTCCACACGTCCCTCTGCTGCCACCTACTGATGAAGCACTGCACACTACGACTGATCAGTGTTAAAGAGAAGTCCACACGTCCCTCTGCTGCTACCTACTGATGAAGCACTGCACACTACGACTGATTAGTGTTAAAGAGAAGTCCACATGTCCCTCTGCTGCCACCTACTGATGAAGCACTGCACACTACGACTTATTAGTGTTAAAGAGAAGTCCACACGTCCCTCTGCTGCCACCTACTGATGAAGCACTGCACACTACGACTGATTAGTGTTAAAGAGAAGTCCACATGTCCCTCTGCTGCCACCTACTGATGAAGCACTGCACACTACGACTGATCAGTGTTAAAGAGAAGTCCAGACATCCCTCTGCTGCTACCTACTGATGAAGCACTGCACACTACGACTGATCAGTGTTAAAGAGAAGTCCAGACATCCCTCTGCTGCTACCTACTGATGAAGCACTGCACACTACGACTGATCAGTGTTAAAGAGAAGTCCACACGTCCCTCTGCTGCCACCTACTGATGAAGCACTGCACACTACGACTGATCAGTGTTAAAGAGAAGTCCACACATCCCTCTGCTGCCACCTACTGATGAAGCACTGCACACTACGACTGATCAGTATTAAAGAGAAGTCCACACGTCCCTCTGCTGCCACCTATTGATGAAGCACTGCACACTACGACTGATCAGTGTTAAAGAGGAGTCCACACGTCCCTCTGCTGCCACCTACCGATGAAGCACTGCACACTACGACTGATCAGTGTTAAAGAGAAGTCCACACGTCCCTCTGCTGCCACCTACTGATGAAGCACTGCACACTACGACTGATTAGTGTTAAAGAGAAGTCCACGCGTCCCTCTGCTGCCACCTACTGATGAAGCACTGCACACTACGACTGATCAGTGAAAGAGAAGTCCACACGTCCCTCTGCTGCCACCTACCGATGAAGCACTGCACACTACGACTGATCAGTGTTAAAGAGAAGTCCACACGTCCCTCTGCTGCCACCTACCGATGAAGCACTGCACACTACGACTGATCAGTGTTAAAGAGAAGTCCACACGTCCCTCTGCTGCCACCTACTGATGAAGCACTGCACACTACGACTGATCAGTGTTAAAGAGAAGTCCACACGTCCCTCTGCTGCTACCTACTGATGAAGCACTGCACACTACGACTGATCAGTGTTAAAGAGAAGTCCAGACATCCCTCTGCTGCTACCTACTGATGAAGCACTGCACACTACGACTGATCAGTGTTAAAGAGAAGTCCAGACATCCCTCTGCTGCTACCTACTGATGAAGCACTGCACACTACGACTGATCAGTGTTAAAGAGAAGTCCACACGTCCCTCTGCTGCCACCTACTGATGAAGCACTGCACACTACGACTGATCAGTGTTAAAGAGAAGTCCACACATCCCTCTGTTGCCACCTACCGATGAAGCACTGCACACTACGACTGATCAGTGTTAAAGAGAAGTCCACACGTCCCTCTGCTGCCACCTACCGATGAAGCACTGCACACTACGACTGATCAGTGTTAAAGAGAAGTCCACATGTCCCTCTGCTGCCACCTACCGATGAAGCACTGCACACTACGACTGATCAGTGTTAAAGTGAAGTCCACACGTCCCTCTGCTGCCACCTACTGATGAAGCACTGCACACTACGACTGATTAGTGTTAAAGAGAAGTCCACGCGTCCCTCTGCTGCCACCAACTGATAAAGCACTGCACACTACGACTGATCAGTGTTAAAGAGAAGTCCACACGTCCCTCTGCTGCCACCTACTGATGAAGCACTGCACACTACGACTGATCAGTGTTAAAGAGAAGTCCAAACGTCCCTCTGCTGCTACCTACTGATGAAGCACTGCACACTACGACTGATCAGTGTTAAAGAGAAGTCCACACGTCCCTCTGCTGCCACCTACTGATGAAGCACTGCACACTACGACTGATCAGTGTTAAAGTGAAGTCCACACGTCCCTCTGCTGCCACCTACTGATGAAGCACTGCACACTACGACTGATCAGTGTTAAAGAGAAGTCCACACGTCCCTCTGCTGCCACCTACTGATGAAGCACTTCACACTACGACTGATCAGTGTTAAAGAGAAGTCAACACGTCCCTCTGCTGCCACCTACTGATGAAGCACTGCACACTACGACTGATCAGTGTTAAAGAGAAGTCCACACGTCCCTCTGCTGCCACCTACTGATGAAGCACTGCACACTACGACTGATCAGTGTTAAAGAGAAGTCCACATGTCCCTCTGCTGCCACCTACTGATGAAGCACTGCACACTACGACTGATCAGTGTTAAAGAGAAGTCCACACGTCCCTCTGCTGCCACCTACTGATGAAGCACTGCACGCTACAACTGATCAGTGTTAAAGAGAAGTCCACACGTCCCTCTGCTGCTACCTACTGATGAAGCACTGCACACTACGACTGATCAGTGTTAAAGAGAAGTCCACACGTCCCTCTGCTGCCACCTACTGATGAAGCACTGCACACTACGACTGATCAGTGTTAAAGAGAAGTCCACATGTCCCTCTGCTGCCACCTACTGATGAAGCACTGCACACTTCGACTGATCAGTGTTAAAGAGAAGTCCACACGTCCCTCTGCTGCCACCTACTGATGAAGCACTGCACACTACGACTGATCAGTGTTAAAGAGAAGTCCACACGTCCCTCTGCTGCCACCTACTGATGAAGCACTGCACACTACGACTGATCAGTGTTAAAGAGAAGTCCACACATCCCTCTACTGTCACCTACTGATGAAGCACTGCACACTACGACTGATCAGTGTTAAAGAGAAGTCCACATGTCCCTCTGCTGCCACCTACTGATGAAGCACTGCACACTTCGACTGATCAGTGTTAAAGAGAAGTCCACACGTCCCTCTGCTGCCACCTACTGATGAAGCACTGCACACTACGACTGATCAGTGTTAAAGAGAAGTCCACACGTCCCTCTGCTGCCACCTACTGATGAAGCACTGCACACTACGACTGATCAGTGTTAAAGAGAAGTCCACACATCCCTCTACTGTCACCTACTGATGAAGCACTGCACACTACGACTGATCAGTGTTAAAGAGAAGTCCACATGTCCCTCTGCTGCCACCTACTGATGAAGCACTGCACACTTCGACTGATCAGTGTTAAAGAGAAGTCCACACGTCCCTCTGCTGCCACCTACTGATGAAGCACTGCACACTACGACTGATCAGTGTTAAAGAGAAGTTCACACGTCCCTCTGCTGCCACCTACTGATGAAGCACTGCACACTACGACTGATCAGTGTTAAAGAGAAGTCCACACATCCCTCTACTGTCACCTACTGATGAAGCACTGCACACTACGACTGATCAGTGTTAAAGAGAAGTCCACATGTCCCTCTGCTGCCACCTACTGATGAAGCACTGCACACTTCGACTGATCAGTGTTAAAGAGAAGTCCACACGTCCCTCTGCTGCCACCTATTGATGAAGCACTGCACACTACGACTGATCAGTGTTAAAGAGAAGTCCACAAATCCCTCTACTGTCACCTACTGATGAAGCACTGCACACTACGACTGATCAGTGTTAAAGAGAAGTCCACACGTCCCTCTGCTGCCACCTACTGATGAAGCACTGCACACTACGACTGATCAGTGTTAAAGAGAAGTCCACACGTCCCTCTGCTGCGAACCTACTGATGAAGCACTGCACACTACGACTGATCAGTGTTAAAGAGAACTCCACATGTCCGTCTGCTGCCAACTACTGATGAAGCACTGCACACTACGACTGATCAGTGTTAAAGAGAAGTCCACACGTCCCTCTGCTGCCACCTACTGATGAAGCACTGCGCACTACGACTGATCAGTGTTAAAGAGAAGTCCACACGTCCCTCTGCTGCCACCTACTGATGAAGCACTGCACACTACGACTGATCAGTGTTAAAGAGAAGTCCAGATGTCCCTCTGCTGCCACCTACCGATGAAGCACTGCACACTACAACTGATCAGTGTTAAAGAGAAGTCCACACGTCCCTCTGCTGCCACCTACTGATGAAGCACTGCACACTATGACTGATCAGTGTTAAAGAGAAGTCCACACGTCCCTCTGCTGCCACCTACTTATGAAGCACTGCACACTATGACTGATCAGTGTTAAAGAGAAGTCCACACGTCCCTCTGCTGCCACCTACTGATGAAGCACTGCACACTACGACTGATCAGTGTTAAAGAGAAGTCCACACGTCCCTCTGCTGCCACCTACTGATGAAGCACTGCACACTACGACTGATCAGTGTTAAAGAGAAGTCCACACATCCCTCTACTGTCACCTACTGATGAAGCACTGCACACTACGACTGATCAGTGTTAAAGAGAAGTCCACATGTCCCTCTGCTGCCACCTACTGATGAAGCACTGCACACTACGACTGATCAGTGTTAAAGAGAAGTCAACACGTCCCTCTGCTGCCACATACTGATAAAGCACTGCACACTACGACTGATCAGTGTTAAAGAGAAGTCCACATGTCCCTCTGCTGCCACCTACTGATGAAGCACTGCACACTTCGACTGATCAGTGTTAAAGAGAAGTTCACACGTCCCTCTGCTGCCACCTACTGATGAAGCACTGCACACTACGACTGATCAGTGTTAAAGAGAAGTCCACACATCCCTCTACTGTCACCTACTGATGAAGCACTGCACACTACGACTGATCAGTGTTAAAGAGAAGTCCACATGTCCCTCTGCTGCCACCTACTGATGAAGCACTGCACACTTCGACTGATCAGTGTTAAAGAGAAGTCCACACGTCCCTCTGCTGCCACCTATTGATGAAGCACTGCACACTACGACTGATCAGTGTTAAAGAGAAGTCCACAAATCCCTCTACTGTCACCTACTGATGAAGCACTGCACACTACGACTGATCAGTGTTAAAGAGAAGTCCACACGTCCCTCTGCTGCCACCTACTGATGAAGCACTGCACACTACGACTGATCAGTGTTAAAGAGAAGTCCACACGTCCCTCTGCTGCGAACCTACTGATGAAGCACTGCACACTACGACTGATCAGTGTTAAAGAGAACTCCACATGTCCGTCTGCTGCCAACTACTGATGAAGCACTGCACACTACGACTGATCAGTGTTAAAGAGAAGTCCACACGTCCCTCTGCTGCCACCTACTGATGAAGCACTGCGCACTACGACTGATCAGTGTTAAAGAGAAGTCCACACGTCCCTCTGCTGCCACCTACTGATGAAGCACTGCACACTACGACTGATCAGTGTTAAAGAGAAGTCCAGATGTCCCTCTGCTGCCACCTACCGATGAAGCACTGCACACTACAACTGATCAGTGTTAAAGAGAAGTCCACACGTCCCTCTGCTGCCACCTACTGATGAAGCACTGCACACTATGACTGATCAGTGTTAAAGAGAAGTCCACACGTCCCTCTGCTGCCACCTACTTATGAAGCACTGCACACTATGACTGATCAGTGTTAAAGAGAAGTCCACACGTCCCTCTGCTGCCACCTACTGATGAAGCACTGCACACTACGACTGATCAGTGTTAAAGAGAAGTCCACACGTCCCTCTGCTGCCACCTACTGATGAAGCACTGCACACTACGACTGATCAGTGTTAAAGAGAAGTCCACACATCCCTCTACTGTCACCTAGTGATGAAGCACTGCACACTACGACTGATCAGTGTTAAAGAGAAGTCCACATGTCCCTCTGCTGCCACCTACTGATGAAGCACTGCACACTACGACTGATCAGTGTTAAAGAGAAGTCAACACGTCCCTCTGCTGCCACATACTGATAAAGCACTGCACACTACGACTGATCAGTGTTAAAGAGAAGTCCACATGTCCCTCTGCTGCCACCTACTGATGAAGCACTGCACACTTCGACTGATCAGTGTTAAAGAGAAGTCCACACGTCCCTCTGCTGCCACCTACTGATGAAGCACTGCACACTACGACTGATCATCAACTTTTACACCTCAAATTGAAAGTATGTTAAAGTAAAATTATTTTGTTTTGTTTAAAAACATTCCAGAGTTGTTTATGAAGTTTTGTTTAGTTTTTATGGCATCACAGTGGTTTGCCATAGTTCTTGTAAAACTTGAAATTGCAAAGAATTTCTTTTTTTAAATAATAAAAAGGGGTGTAAATGTATAAGAGTAAAACACTGAAATTTTTGCAAATACACTCATTAATAAGAAGTTACTGCTCTGATTGGTCACAGATACTGTTGTGATTGGACTACTCTGCTCTGATTGGTCAGATGACCCAGTCTGTTGTGATTGGTCTGCTCTGCTCTGATTGGTCAGATGGCACAGTCTATTGTGATTGGTCTACTCTGCTCTGATTGGTCAGATGACCCAGTCTGTTATGATTGGTCTACTCTGCTCTGATTGGTCAGATGGCACAGTCTATTGTGATTGGTCTACTCTGCTCTAATTGGTCAGATGACCCAGTCTGTTATGATTGGTCTACTCTGCTCTGATTGGTCAGATGACCCAGTCTGTTGTGATTGGTTTGCTCTGCTCTGATTGGTCAGATGGCACATTCTATTGTGATTGGTCTACTCTGCTCTGATTGGTCGGTTGACCCAGTCTGTTGTGATTGGTCTGCTCTGCTCTGATTGGTCAGATGGCACAGTCTATTGTGATTGGTCTACTCTGCTCTGATTGGTCAGATGACCCAGTCTGTTATGATTGGTCTACTCTGCTCTGATTGGTCAGATGACCCAGTCTGTTGTGATTGGTCTACTCTGCTGTGATTAGTCAGATGACCCAGTCTGTTGTGATTGGTCTACTCTGCTCTGATTGGTCAGATGACCCAGTCTGCTGTGATTGGTCTACTCTGCTCTGATTGGTCAGATGACCCGTTCTGTGGTGATTGGTCTACTCTGGTCTGACTGGTCAGATGACCCAGTCTGTTGTGATTGGTCTACTCTGCTCTGATTGGTCAGATGACCCAGTCTGTTGTGATTGGTCTGCTCTGCTCTGATTGGTCAGATGAACCAGTCTGTTGTGATTGGTCTACTCTGCTCTGATTGGTCAGATGACCCATTCTGTTGTGAATGTTCTGCTCTGCTCTGATTGGTCAGATGACCCAGTCTTTTGTGATTGGTCTACTCTGCTCTGATTGGTAAGATGGCCCAGTCTGTTGTGATTGGTTTGCTCTACTGTGATTGGTCAGATGACCCAGTCTGTTGTGATTGGTCTGCTCTGCTCTGATTGGTTAGATGACCCAGTCTGTTGTGATTGGTCTACTCTGCTGTGATTGGTCAGATGACGCAGTCTGTTGTGATTGGTCTGCTCTGCTGTGATTGGTCAGCTGACCCAGTCTGTTGTGATTGGTCTGCTCTGCTGTGATTGATCAGATGACCCCGTCTGTTATAAATCATCTGATTCATGGTTTGATTTGTTTTCCTTGTTTAATGTATTTTATGAACTTTTATGAAATGTGTTTTAATGTATGTATAAGTATTGTTGATTGTCTGAATGTATTTTATCGGCCATTACATCTGCCCAGTGGCTGCAGTTGAAAATTAGCCAAGATGGCTAAACTGGCACATTTACGTAAGCGATTATTAATGTGCACGGTCCCTGTAACTTTAAACTGATAAAATAAAAAATAAATAAAATGATTGGTCTACTCTGCTCTGATTGGTCAGATGATCCAGTCTGTTGTGATTGGTCTGCTCTGCTGTGATTGGTCAGATGACCCAGTCAGTTGTGATTGGTCTGCTCTGCTCTGATTGGTCAGATGACCCAGTCTGTTGTGATTGGTCTACTCTGCTCTGATTGGACTGGGTCAGATGACCCAGTCTTTTGTGACTGGTCTACTCTGCTCTGATTGGTCAGATGGCCCAGTCTGTTGTGATTGGTCTACTCTGCTCTGATTGGTCAGATGACCCAGTCTGTTGTGATTGGTCTACTGTGCCCTGATTGGTCAGATGACCCAGTCTGTTGTGATTGGTCTACTCTGCTCTGATTGGTCAGATGGCCCAGTCTGTTGTGATTGGTCTACTCTGCTCTGATTGGTCAGATGACCCAGTCTGTTGTGATTGGTCTACTGTGCCCTGATTGGTCAGATGACCCAGTCTGTTGTGATTGGTCTGCTCGGCTCTGATTGGTCAGATGACCCAGTCTGTTGTGATTGGTCTACTCTGCTCTGATTGGTCAGATGACCCAGTCTGTTTTGATTGGTCTGCTCTGCTCTGATTGGTCAGATGACACAGTCTGTTGTGATTGGTCTACTCTGCTCTGATTGGCCAGATGACCCAGTCTGTTGTGATTGGTCTGCATAAAAGTTCATAAAATACATTAAACAAGGAAAACAAATCAAACCATGAATCAGATGATTTATAACAGACGGGGTCATCTGACCAATCACAGCAGAGCAGACCAATCACAACAGACTGGGTCATCTGACCAATCACAGCAGAGCAGACCAATCACAACAGACTGGGTCATCTGACCAATCAGAGCAGAGTAGACCAATCACAACAGACTGGGTCATCTGACCAATCACAGCAGAGTAGACCAATCACAACAGAATCATCTGACCAATCAGAGCAGAGTAGACCAATCACAACATAGCCATCTGACCAATCAGAGCGGAGCGGACCAATCACAACAGACTGGGTCATCTGAACAATCACAGCAGAGCGGACCAATCACAACAGACTGGGTCATCTGACCAATCAGAGCAGAGTAGACCAATCACAACAAACTGGGTCCCTGTAACCTTAAACTGATAAAATAAAAAATACATAAAATGATTGGTCTACTCTGCTCTGATTGGTCAGATGACCTAGTCTGTTGTGATTGGTCTACTCTGCTCTGATTGGTCAGATGATCCAGTCTGTTGTGATTGGTCTGCTCTGCTGTGATTGGTCAGATGACCCAGTCTGTTGTGATTGGTCTGCTCTGCTCTGATTGGTCAGATGACCCAGTCTGTTGTGATTGGTCTACTCTGCTCTGATTGGACTGGGTCAGATGACCCAGTCTTTTGTGATTGGTCTACTCTGCTCTGATTGGTCAGATGGCCCAGTCTGTTGTGATTGGTCTACTCTGCTCTGATTGGTCAGATGACCCAGTCTGTTGTGATTGGTCTACTGTGCTCTGATTGGTCAGATGACCCAGTCTGTTGTGATTGGTCTGCTCGGCTCTGATTGGTCAGATGACCCAGTCTGTTGTGATTGGCCTACTCTACTCTGATTGGTCAGATGACCCAGTCTGTTGTGATTGGTCTGCTCTGCTCTGATTGGTCAGATGGCCCAGTCTGTTGTGATTGGTCAACTATGCTCTGATTGGCCAGATGACCCAGTCTGTTGTGATTGGTCTGCTCTGCTCTGATTGGACAGATGACCCAGTCTGTTTTGATTGGTCTGCTCTGCTCTGATTGGTCAGATGACACAGTCTGTTGTGATTGGTCTACTCTGCTCTGATTGGTCAGATGACCCAGTCTGTTGTGATTGGTCTACTCTGCTCTGATTGGTCAGATGACCCAGTCTGTTGTGATTGGTCTACTCTGCTCTGATTGGTCAGATGAACCAGTCTGTTGTGATTGGTCTACTCTGCTCTGGTTGGTCAGATGACCCAGTCTGTTGTGATTGGTCTGCTCTGCTCTGATTGGTCAGATGACCCAGTCTTTTGTGATTGGTCTGCTCTGCTGTGATTGGTCAGATGACCCCGTCTGTTATAAATCATCTGATTCATGGTTTGATTTGTTTTCCTTGTTTAATGTATTTTATGAACTTTTATGAAATGTGTTTTAATGTATGTATATGTATTGTTGATTGTCTGAATGTATTTTATCGGCCATTACATCTGCCCAGTGGCTGCTGTTGAAAATTAGCCAAGATGGCTAAACTGGCACATTTACTTAAGTGATTATTAATGTGCACGGTCCCTGTAACTTTAAACTGATAAAATAAAAAATACATAAAATGATTGGTCTACTCTGCTCTGATTGGTCAGATGACCTAGTCTGTTGTGATTGGTCTACTCTGCTCTGATTGGTCAGATGATCCAGTCTGTTGTGATTGGTCTGCTCTGCTGTGATTGGTCAGATGACCCAGTCTGTTGTGATTGGTCTGCTCTGCTCTGCTTGGTCAGATGACCCAGTCTGTTGTGATTGGTCTACTCTGCTCTGATTGGACTGGGTCAGATGACCCAGTCTTTTGTGATTGGTCTACTCTGCTCTGATTGGTCAGATAGCCCAGTCTGTTGTGATTGGTCTACTCTGCTCTGATTGGTCAGATGACCCAGTCTGTTGTGATTGGTCTACTGTGCTCTGATTGGTCAGATGACCCAGTCTGTTGTGATTGGTCTGCTCGGCTCTGATTGGTCAGATGACCCAGTCTGTTGTGATTGGTCTACTCTACTCTGATTGGTCAGATGACCCAGTCTGTTGTGATTGGTCTGCTCTGCTCTGATTGGTCAGATGGCCCATTCTGTTGTGATTGGTCAACTATGCTCTGATTGGCCAGATGACCCAGTCTGTTGTGATTGGTCTGCTCTGCTCTGATTGGACAGATGACCCAGTCTGTTTTGATTGGTCTGCTCTGCTCTGATTGGTCAGATGACACAGTCTGTTGTGATTGGTCTACTCTGCTCTGATTGGTCAGATGACCCAGTCTGTTGTGATTGGTCTACTCTGCTCTGATTGGTCAGATGACCCAGTCTGTTGTGATTGGTCTACTCTGCTCTGATTGGTCAGATGAACCAGTCTGTTGTGATTGGTCTACTCTGCTCTGGTTGGTCAGATGACCCAGTCTGTTGTGATTGGTCTGCTCTGCTCTGATTGGTCAGATGACCCAGTCTTTTGTGATTGGTCTACTTTGCTCTGATTGGTCAGATGGCCCAGTCTGTTGTGATTTGTCTGCTCTACTGTGATTGGTCAGATGACCCAGTCTGTTGTGATTGGTCTGCTCTGCTCTGATTGGTCAGATGACCCAGTCTGTTGTGATTGGTCTACTCTGCTCTGATTGGTCAGATGACCCAGTCTGTTGTGATTGGTCTGCTCTGCTGTGATTGTTCAGATGACCCAGTCTGTTGTGATTGGTCCGCTCTGCTCTGATTGGTCAGATGACCCAGTCTGTTGTGATTGGTCTACTCTGCTGTGATTGTTCAGATGATTCTGTTGTGATTGGTCTACTCTGCTGTGATTGGTCAAATGACCCAGTCTGTTGTGATTGGTCTATTATGCTGTTATTGGTCAGATGACCCAGTCTGTGTAATTGGTCCGCTCAGCTCTGATTGGTCAGATGGCTCTGTTCTGATTGGTCTACTTGTGATTGGGGAGACAATAACTTTATTTATGATTCACTTTGATCTTTAAAACTTTGCAGACATTTTACATTCACAAACAGCTCTATTACACACTGCATGAAAGGGAATATCTAAAAAAGCATAATAGGTTATGACTGTTTTATAAGCTCACGTTCGACATTCGTGTCTGCAGTTTTCTAATAGAGTATGAGCGCGAACTAACTTCATTCAAGCATCTTACCAGTCTCCGTATCTCCCTCTCGCTCTCGCGTTTGATCCTCTGGATCTCCTCGTGATGGGCCTGATGGGCGACTCTGAGATCGGCTGCTCGGGCCCGGTCCGCTTGCAGGGCGTTAGCGAGCGCCTCCTCTGCCTGCCTCCGCGAGGTCTTAGCCTCCTGCAGCTCCTGCGCGAGTCTGAGCTTCTCCGCCTCGTAGCTCCTGCGCGCCTCCTCGCGCGCCTCCTCCTTCAGGGCGCTGCGTAGCTCACTGCTGGCCCCGTCCCGTAACACACACACCAGCGCCTGCAGCCGGGCCAGCTCGGTGTCTCGGAGCCGGGCCCCCCGGGCCAGCTCCGCCTCGTGCTGTCGGGACAGGCTCTCGCGCGTCGACGCCACCTCACGCTGCTTCTCCTCATGGAGCTTCACACGCAGGTCGGTGAGAGCGACCGAGTGCTTGTGCTGCTCCGTCTCCCGCTGGGCCCGTAACTCCTGCAGGCGTTCCCGTAACTTACACACCTACACAACAACAGCAGGTCCACATCAGCATTTCATATCACGGTTCTCATAAGGGAATCTCCATCACTTCTTCAAGTCTGTGATAAGGATTTTTAAAAGCATTTTATCGAGATTTATGGGGCAGATTTCCATTTGTATGTCAGATACCAATCTATGAGTTAAACAATTATAGTTTTAAACATGCAAATGTCTATTATTCATTTTAATCCATTTTTTATTTTCTTGTTTATTTTCAAGTTTTTCGTTTATTAACCCATTTTATGTTCTTAAATGATTTCTCTTTAAATTAACTCTCTTTAAACCATTGTGTGTGAAGTGTGTTGTATAAATAAACTTGCGTTGTCTATAGTAGGGCATTATAATAAAAAACAAAAAGCTTTATTCTCTATAAAAATGTCCATAGCTCTCCCATACCCTCATCTTGTATGTTTTATCATTTATTTATTTATTTTGAACTGATTAGTGGTTTACCTGTAGTGGACTGGTAATCTGCTAAACATCTCATAGTTTTACATTGACAGTCTGTCTCAGAATATTTTTAAACTAACAGACACCCAGTAAAGCCCTGATACACCACACATCTGTTCAAACTGCGCGTGTCAAGGCATATATACAACACTCAAGTCACATGTTATAACCTTCAGTGTT
Organism: Siphateles boraxobius; assembly: GCF_051911475.1. Classification (NCBI taxonomy): domain Eukaryota; kingdom Metazoa; phylum Chordata; class Actinopteri; order Cypriniformes; family Leuciscidae; genus Siphateles; species Siphateles boraxobius. The sequence continues at coordinate 2,019,022 of NW_027508819.1, read as the reverse complement.
TTCAAACACGTTTAATAACCTCATGTATAACTAAACATTTACTTAGCTAAAGACAAAACTGAGATATTTATCTTATACGAGGTCAAACCGTGAGACGTGATGTGTTCAGGCTTCATGTGTCTCAGTGACACTGTTTTAGTCTTCCATTGACTTTATAACACAGATTTTCTTCCCTTAGACTTGCATTACTTTGAAAGTATTTCAGTATTTGCCACATATTCTGCGGTCTTTGTTTCTAGCATTCACAAAATGTCTTCATATTCCGTCAATATTTTATAACCTTCAGGGTTTTATAATGGTTTAGAGAGAGGAATGAAAAGTAGTGAGCAAGCAATGAGCTGGAAGGAATGAAACGAACCAAACTGTGTAAAACCATTGTTTCTGAGATTGATTTGGCCAGTTCCAGAGACATGTTTGCATCATTTGATTATGTAAAATAAATCCCTCTAATTCCATAAACTGCCACATTTGTCCTGGCGTAGCGACAGCATTCAGGGTGTGGTGTTTCCTCTGGCACATGCTGGATTTATGATTCATGAGCGGATGAATCTTTTCAGTAATAAACAGGCAAACAGAACTGAAGCTTTATTCACACAGACAACTAATTATTATTTTTAATATCTGAATCTGTTTAGTAGTTTGTTGCACAAAGAATGCATGCAAATCTGATTTAAACCACATTCATATATGGTTTACAATTTGATTCAAGTTTTAAAAACTGTATTTTAAGAAATGTGTTTCAGTCTGACTGTCCAATGTAAAGTCTTTACTATTTGAAATGCACTAGTGAATGAGGACACATGACAGTAATAGCTCAGATGATGTTGTCTGAATCATAAACGAACACAAGCAGAGGGCAAACATCCACTCTTGTGTGCTTATACTTAGGTCATTACTATGGCAGCTGATGAACTGACACTGGCTACATTTACATGCACACACAGTAAAAATGGCCAAAACCAGTCGTGTGTGTGTGAGAGTGTGAAGCGAGCACTGGTGGCTGTCGTCCTGCTCCACTTCACACACGCAGAGACAGCAGGATTATAGGAGGACGAGACACTCGTTTATACCGCACTTTATTAATCAGGAACAAAAGCTCGCTATTGCTACGGCATTACACTATTGCTACATCATTATGCTATTTCTACGTCATTACGCTATTTCTACGTCATTATGCTATTGCTACGTCATTACGCTATTGCTACATCATTATGCTATATTTACGTCATCACGCTATTTCTACGTCATTATGCTATTGCTACTTCATTACGCTATTTCTGTCATTACGCTATTGCTACATCATTACCCTATTGCTACATCATTACGCTATTTCTGTCATTACGCTATTGTTACATCATTACGCTATTGCTACATCATTACGCTATTTCATACGTCATTACGCTATTTCTACGTCATTACGCTATTTCTACGTCATAACGCTATTGCTACGTCATAACGCTATTGCTACGTCATTACGCTATTTTTACGTCATTGTGCTATTGCTACGTCATTGCGCTATTGCTACGTCATTACGCTATATCTACGCCATCACGCTATTTCTACGTCATTACGCTATTGCTACATCACTACGCTATTTTCTACGTCATTGCGCTTTTCTATGTCATTACGCTATTTCTACGTCATAGCGCTATTTCTACGTCATTACGCTATTGCTACATCATTACGCTATTTTCTATGTCATTGCGCTTTTCTATGTCATTACGCTATTTCTACGTCATAGCACATGCGCAGTCCTTTCAGTTTCGGTTTTCAATCTGATCTCGTGTTTACATGCTTTCTCGATCGAATTAGAATAGAAATAAACACTCCTTTCAATCGGATTTCAATCCTTTCAATTGGGATCGAATTCAATCGGATCGATTAAGGCGTTTACATGAAGGCTTTTCAGTGTGATTAAGCCCTCAATCCGATGACTAACAAATTATTTGGTTGCATGTAAACGTAGCCAGTGAAAAACAGATGAGATGAGCTCTCCTGTAGTGTGTGTGTGTGTGCTGTACCTTCCCTCTCCCCTGTCGTGTGTTTGTTTGTGTTTGTGAGTGTGTGTGCTGTACCTTCCCTCTCTTCTGTTGTATGTGTGTGCTGTACCTTCCCTCGCTCCTGTCGTGTGTGTGTGTGTGCTGTACCTCCCCTCTCCCCTGTTGTGTGTTTATTTGTGTTTGTGTGTGTGTTTGTGTGTGTGTGTTCTGTACCTTCCCTCTCTCCTGTCGTGTGTTTGTTTGTGTTTGTGTGTGTGTTTGTGTGTGTGTGTGCTGTACCTCCCCTCTCCCCTGTTGTGTGTTTGTTTGTGTTTGTGTGTGTGTGTGCTGTATCTTCCCTCGCTCCTGTCATGTGTGTGTGTGTGTGTGTGAGTGTACTGTACCTCCCCTCTCCCCTGTTGTGTGTTTATATGTGTGTTTGTGTGTGTGTGTGCTGTACCTTCCCTCTATCCTGTCGTATGTGTGTGCTGTACCTTCCCTCGCTCCTGTCGTGTGTGTGTGTGTGTGTGTGCTGTACCTTCCCTCGCTCCTGCTGCAGCTCATGCTGTACGTCGCTCAGTCTGCTCCTCAGCTCTTCATTGGCCTGTAGAGTCTCTGCTTCTGGTTTCCCGCGGCTCTTCTTGGGGGGCGGGGCTAAGGTGGGCGTGGTTGCAGCCATCCTCACAAACAAAGATTCTCCAGTCAAATCTCACGCCATTCCTTTAGTGCCAGTGAAGATGGAGCCCAGTGCCGGCATCTTGCTCTTCTTCTGCTGGGAACAGAGACAGGCAGTGAGTGCTCAGCTGTTCCTCTCGAGGAGAGCGGGGTGTTGGCCTTACACATGCTCACAGACAGCAGTTAACACCAACAAACCCAAACACACGGCCCCAAACACTCACATGTGCCATTTGTTCACTGGAATTTGGCTCCTAAGTGTGTGGCGTGTGTGTGTGTACCTCCATCTAGTGGAGCTTCATGGTACTACTTTACTACAGATGCAAATGTATGTTTTATACACTTGTTTAAACCGGACTACTGATCGCTGCTATGGGAATATTCCCAATGGAAATCTGACCACAATGTAATTCATCTCCTGTCGAAACTAGCTGAGACATTTCCTTTCAGTTTTGACAAAACGCTGATCAACTTACAGACACTTATTATGTCGTATGTATATCACATTTTGTGAAGATCTGAAACTAAAGCTGTGAAAATGTTCACAAATAACAAGCCCTGGGTATCTAAACCAGTGAAAAGCTTTCTTAATGAAAGCAGGGTTGCTTTCTGTACTGGTATTATGGTATTACAGCGTGAGAAAAGGAGACGGTTAAGGGGGGAAATTCACAAGGCACAATTTGATTTTTAATATAAGACAGAAGGCAATTTTTTAAAGTCCTCCTGTAGTCAATAATTTTATCCCTTAAAACTCATCTTTGATCACCAAAATGACATATTTCAATAATTTTTCCTTGGAAAAATGTCTTCATGTCTTAAAATATCTTGAATGTAACTCGACACCCTTGCCTCATTTAGTATGTGTGGTTCTATGAATATGCAAATGAGCCCCGCCTCCACTCACTCACTCACTCAGAGATCCACCCGTTGACGATCACATGTTGATCTGATTGGTTACAAGGTAGTTTGTGACGTCAAAAACACCAGCGATTTCAAACCGTGTTTTTGAGACTGCCTTTGGTTCACTGCAGTTTTAAGGAGAAATACTCAGGAATGCTGTGAGCATATTAAAAAACACATCTTAGAAATTATAAACAATATTAAAAGCTGGATTTTCACCACAGGCAGACTTTGACTGGTAATATAAGACAGGCATGAGAGGGATTAAAATCATTAATGGGTAAAATCCAATGAAAAGGCTGATCGCTCTGTAAGTAATAGTCAAATGTTTATTAATGATTTTAATAATTTTTACTGTAGATTTGATACTGTGCAAGGCAGGATGGTATGTGATGAGATAGGCAAAAATCTCCCTGTAGAAAAATCAATGCTCATCAATGCGGATGATTTAATTTGAAGCCGAACGAGAGAGTGGTTCTAACACAGTGGTTTCTCAATCCTGGTCCTGGGGACCCACAGCTCTGCACAGTTTGTATGTCTCCCTCATTTAAAAAACCTGATTCAGATCATCATCTCGTTAGGAAAGAGCTCTGTGTCAGATAAAGGAGACATATAAAATGTGCAGAGCTGTGGGTCCCTAGGACCAGGATTCTCTTCTTAAAGATTGTGCTCCTACAAGAGTTTCTTTCAGTCCTATCTATCAGTCCACTATCGCCCTCTAGAGGCCGGATCAACACCAGCGCCCTCTAGAGGCCGGATCAACACCATCGCCCTCTAGAGGCCGGATCAACACCATCGCCCTCTACAGGCCGGATCAACACCATCGCCCTCTAGAGGCCGGATCAACACCATCGCCGTCTAGAGGCCGGATCAACACCAGCGCCCTCTAGAGGCCGGATCAACACCATCGCCCTCTAGAGGCCGGATCAACACCAGCGCCCTCTAGAGGCCGGATCAACACCAGCGCCCTCTAGAGGCCGGATCAACACCATCGCCCTCTAGAGGCCGGATCAACACCATCGCCCTCTACAGGCCGGATCAACACCATCGCCCTCTAGAGGCCGGATCAACACCATCGCCGTCTAGAGGCCGGATCAACACCAGCGCCCTCTAGAGGCCGGATCAACACCATCGCCCTCTAGAGGCCGGATCAACACCAGCGCCCTCTAGAGGCCGGATCAACACCAGCGCCCTCTAGAGGCCGGATCAACACCAGCGCCCTCTAGAGGCCGGATCAACACCAGCGCCCTCTAGAGGCCGGATCAACACCATCGCCCTCTACAGGCCGGATCAACACCATCGCCCTCTACAGGTCGGATCAACACCATCGCCCTCTACAGGTCGGATCAACTCCATCGCCCTCTAGAGGCCGGATCAACACCATCGCCCTCTAGAGGCCGGATCAACACCATCGCCGTCTAGAGGCCGGATCAACACCATCGGCCCTCTAGAGGCCGGATCGACACCATCGCCGTCTAGAGGCCGGATCCACACCATCGCCCTGTAGAGGCCTGATCAACACCATCGCCCTCTAGAGGCCGGATCAACACCATCGCCCTGTAGAGGCCTGATCAACACCATCGCCCTCTAGAGGCCGGATCAACACCATCGCCCTGTAGAGGCCTGATCAACACCATCGCCCTCTAGAGGCCGGATCAACACCATCGCCCTGTAGAGGCCGGATCAACACCATCGCCCTCTAGAGGCCGGATCAACACCATCGCCCTCTAGAGGCCGGATCAACACCATCGCCCTCTAGAAACCGGATCAACACCATCGCCCTCTAGAGGCCGGATCAACACCATCGCCGTCTAGAGGCCGGATCAACACCATCGCCCTCTACAGGCCGGATCAACACCATCGCCCTCTACAGGCCGGATCAACACCATCGCCCTCTAGAGGCCGGATCAACACCATCGCCCTCTAGAGGCCGGATCAACACCATCGCCCTCTAGAGGCCGGATCAACACCATCGCCCTCTAGAGGCCGGATCAACACCATCGCCCTCTAGAGGCCGGATCAACACCATCGCCCTCTAGAGGCCGGATCAACACCATCGCCCTCTAGAGGCCGGATCAACACCATCGCCCTCTAGAGGCCGGATCAACACCATCGCCGTCTAGAGGCCGAATCAACACTAGCGCCACTATGGTCACTATGGTCTATTTTCATTTATATTCAGCTTGGGATGTTTATTTATTCATTAGCCAGCTAAGCTGACTCTCCTCAGTTATGGACGCACCTATATGCATGTTTCATACGGATTACATATGAATATTGGATTTCAATTTGGATTGTTTAGTTTAAAAGTAGAAATTTCAAGCTTTCTATAGTTACATTTCTCATGTATGTGAGACAAGTATAGGCCGAGTTTCAGGATGGTGACGCTCCAGTTCACGGAGACCAAGACAGCAGAAAGTGCATCTTGTTTGTTTTATTTATTTCACAAAAATAGTTTGTTACCGTGAGTGTACACAAATAAAGACCGGTACAGTTTTAATTGACGCATTTACTCGCATCTGTATGACCAAAAATTTAATATTTTAAGTTTAAAAAGAAATGATTGGCGCCTCCATCATGCAGTAAAGCATCCTTCAGCTTCCACACAAACACTTCCCCTGCGCCTCAATGTCACACTATCCATCCTAAACAGTGTGTGAGATTAGAATAAGTGTGTCCCGAAGCATAGTATGTTAAAAAGAGTTTGCCAGAAGTCCCCGGATGGTTTACTATTCCCAGTGGATTTTCGAAGTGTGGATCCGTGCTCACTTTAACAGCTGATATTACCCACAACCCACTGCGCTTTGGAGGAGGAACTACAAACAGTGTTAAAAAACTACAAAACATGGCGGACATGCACGTCCGACGGTGAGAGGTTTAGATAAAGCTTTGAGTGACTAATCAAAGCTTAACCTGCTATACATATACAAAATATATATTTCTTTAATGTTATCCGTGTTATATTTCA